>NC_084595.1:45399764-45559764 GCF_033807715.1 Cololabis saira | reverse complement strand
TGGACATTAATATTTGGTACAGTTACCAAGAACCAGTGGTCCATGGACATTAATATTTGACCACAAATCCAGTTTCCTGATATTTATATGGACTTAATTTCTAAGCCGGGGAAATACACGAAGCAAAGCTTGAAGATACAAAAGTCCTGATGCTTGGTCCGACTTCAAGGCAGGATTTGTTGTAGAAATTAAAGTGATGAGGACACCGAACTTTATGATTTGACCGTTTAACGTTAGCTACCCAAAAGTCCAATTTTACCTGACACAAAAGAGGAACCGCAAATCCACGTTTCGGTGTCTGGAATCCAGTTGTTTCTGTGAATTGCAGCGATCCATTTGTCTCTATTAAGCTTATTTTTCGACAGTCTGTAAAACGATAACTCCGATTTCTTGCTAAATCTATGAGTACAGTCGATCGCACAACAGCTCTTTCTCATTTTAGATGTTTTCCAGTTGCTCAAACTGAAAGTTTACGCTGCCACTCAGTCTTTCTGCC
Organism: Cololabis saira; assembly: GCF_033807715.1. Classification (NCBI taxonomy): domain Eukaryota; kingdom Metazoa; phylum Chordata; class Actinopteri; order Beloniformes; family Belonidae; genus Cololabis; species Cololabis saira. Next base: position 45,559,268 of record NC_084595.1, on the reverse strand, counting down.
ACTCAGTCTTTCTGACACTCAGTGGGCATAACCCGCTGTGAAGTCGCATCTGTGACATCATGTGCATTCCCTCTATTCCAGTTAATTAGGTCTAAAAATGTGTGAGAAGATCAATGACTTACCTAAGATGTATTTGGATCCCAGCTGTTTCAAGTTCTGAAATTGGAAGTAGATGTAGATGATGGCGATGCAGCGTGTGATGGTCAGGATGATGATGTCGCTGCTCAGGATGTCCTGCAGAAACAGAAGGAGCAAATTAAGAATTCAAATACAAAAGAAATGAAAGAAAAGAAAACAACAAATAAACATGAAATTAATACTAACATTGCATTAGACCAGAATATATAAACAAAACAAGACAAAAGGTGTAGGCTGAAGCTTAGTTTATTACCCTTTTATAATCCATTCCTGTCAGCTCCCACATATACCGATACAGAGCAGTAAATCAATTAAAAGAAAAACATTTCATGTACTTTTTGTATATTGAAAACATTCAATATACTGTATAAACATATTATCTATTTAAGTTCTGACACTCATACAATATGATCATACTTAATGAGCATCTTGTTCTTCAATATTTTTTTTAATATTTGCTATGTACTGCACTCTTTAATTTCCATTTCCAAAACATTCCACAGATGATTGTTTTGTATGAATTCCCCCAAATCTTCACACAGTAAGTAATGGTTATGGGTTATGTTGAAACTCTGAGTATGTTGAACCTGAATTCAGGGAAACTTCTCCGTTTCAGTTAATCGAGGTTACTCATACTCAGAAAGACTGTTATGTAAACCTGGTCTTCAACATACCCCGGGATACTATGTCACATTTGTGTCAGGAAAGTATATTAAGGATCCAAATAGATAGTTTAATGCGATTAAACCAGCCATGACTTTTTCATGGTCTTTTGTTGTTCTTCTTTTATTTATGATAGTATTATTGTTGTTATCACAGTTAGCCCCGTCCTTTGGTTATAAATATTATAACAAATATAACCCACACTATGGCAATACTTCACACAACACACCTTGAGTTATTAATCTGATTGGCTGATATCTATTTGAAAATGTCGGTTTAATCAACACTGACGTGGCTACTGATCATATCCCGTTCTGTTAGAAAGTGAAAGCCCAGCCGCTTTTTTCCTTCTTTCAACTCACAAACAAATATATATATACGATACAGTTTTCCTTTTTTCCAGTAGCCACAAAGATGTTGAAGATGTTTTTTGACTCAGAGTTGGTGGAACCTCCTTTTGAACCCTCTCTACCAGACCGGTTTCTATGCAAGATCTGACCAGCTCAACACGGGCACCTCCACCAGATCACACACACACACACACACACACACACACACACACACACACACGCACACACGCACACACACACACACACACACTTGAAATCACAGCAGACTTCAGAATCACAGCAGCCTCTCCACATCATTGGGCCTAGGCCTGTGTTGAAAAAAATCGATTTTCCGATTCTAAATCGATTCTCATATTAATTCCTAAAAATCGATTTGTATGTCTAAAGATCGATTTTTTTATTTATCATTACAACTTTTGGTATTTATGTGTGAATGCTCAAAAAAGGATGTTTTGTTGGACATGATGTTTTTGCCTTTAAGTGTGTTTAAAGGTATCAAAATATTAAATTTTTCAGTTATAATTGCGTAAATTGTCTATATTTCATTACTGTATATACTGTCTTTGGGTTACATTTGCATAAAATGCTAAAAGCCAAATTCAAATAATTCAAATAAAACTGATTTCCTCCGTCTCTGTTTCCTCCCTGGATCTGTTTGGTAATTCTGACCCACGATGTTTCTGAAAGCAGTTCTATCAGCATTCTGGGAGCTGATTGGTCCTTACAGCATCATTAGCTGCAATACTTGCTGTTGAATCTCAATATAATACTAGTATTAATATGTTGCAGAACTACAGTCATATAATTCATGCAACAGCTCAAAAAACAGTTTTAATAACACTAACCCAAATCAATATCGGAATCAAATTAAGCACATTGTTGTTATCTATTATTTGGTGCTAGATAAAGATTAGATCACATTTTATGGCTGATTTATGCAGAAAACCAGTGCCATTTGAAGGGGGGAAATACTTTTGTTTTTGCCAACATATGTGAAAACCTTCGGTTCACCACATGGCAGTGCTATTGTTAACTCTTCAGAGTGGAAGTAGGAGTAAGCCTTGTTTGTGAAGGGCTGGGGACCTGGCGGCTGAGGATCAGGACGCCTCACCTGCTCCACAGATCCCATGGGAGACACCTGCAGGTGGAAGGCTGGAAACATCCACCTCAGTGAAAGCTTCAGGCAGCATTAAGTTAATCTTATGGGAAGGCCAAGTCAAAGCGCTGACCGTAATCCAATAGAAATGCTAAAAGATCTGCAGAGGTCCGTTTACGGGAGGAAAACCAGCAGCAGCAGCGCAGGGCTGAGGACACTTGTTCACAGTTCTGGAGCAAAAATCATTCAGACTGATGCAAAGGACCGATCAACAGTTACTACAGCTGATCAATCCAGACACCGGCTACTTATTGGCAGGGATCAGAAAAACACTCCTTTATTTGAATACTTTATCTTCTTTCATGACGAGAGAGTAGGTGGCGGACTCCTACTCATGCAGACATGTAAACATGACCTGTCTGAACACAAATATTTATGCCTAAATACAGAAGATCGGGGCTTGCAAGGGATACAACAGAGAAGATGCAAACAATGCAACAGCACCCTCAAGAGTTCGAAACGGGAGGAAGGAAAATCAGCTAAATATTTATTACTGATGAAATAATAACCTGATTTTTTTTGTCCTATTTTCCATTGCCAATGTTGCAAATATGACTGGATACAATATATTTGGAGTTTATTTTTCTGGCATAGCTGTGTATACCATAAAGAAAACAGATATCCTATTTATGGGTCTTGGTGAAACTCCTTCATTTTTAAAATTAATGATAAAATATTGCAGCAGGGACATTTTACCATGAGTCATGTTAGAAAGTTGCAAACTCACGTTGTTGCTCTGATGAACTCTCACTCATAGAGGCTCATAAAGTAATCAACCGCTGTGCAATAATAATGATAATAATAATAATAATAATAATAATAATAATAATAATAATAAAACCATATGCTGTGACAATGCACCTACCAATAATCATGTCTACCTCATTCTGCTGCACCTTTCACTTTGAAAATAATTGTATATACAGGACTATCTCAGAAAATTAGAATATTGTGATAAAGGTCTTTATTTTCTGTAATGCAATTAAAAAAACAAAAATGTCATACATTGAAAATATTGCATGGCTTACAGCTCAAGAAAACTCAAATATCCTATCTCAAAAAATTTGAATATTCTGTGAATCTTAATCTTAAACTATAAACCATAATCAGCAATATTAAAATAATAAAAGGCTTGCAATATTTCAGTTGATTTGTAATGAATCCAGAATGTATGACATTTTTGTTCTTTTAATTGCATTACAGAAAATAAAGACCTTTATCACAATATTCTAATTTTCTGAGACAGTCCTGTATGTTAATAAGAGCTGTCATTTGCCTATTTACTGTACAGTGAGCGAAAATAACCGAGATAAATTCCATGTCTTGTCTGACCTGACCTGGCCAAATAAACATGATTCTGATTCTGATTCTTATAGTCATTTTCCCTTTTTCTCGTAAAACACACAAAAACATGTTGGCTCTTAGTGGGTCAGCGTGTAACAGATGAGTAACTGCCCGGCTCAGCCTTCACTCACCTCCTCGGCGCGAGGGCAGTCCAGGTTCCAGCCGCAGATCTGGTCGTTGCCGGTGAACATGTTCATGGACATCATGCAGATGGTGAGGGTGACGGTGGCCACGATGACCTCCCAGGGGTGAGAGGCCACCAGGAGCCCGTGGGCTCGGAACAGAGGGCTGAGCATGCTGGGACAGAGCTGCAAAAAAAAACACACAAAAGGTAGAAAAACACTTGTTGCTTTATCAATATCTATAACATTTATTTTCGAGTCTCTAAGATACAGACAGAAAATGCAAAATGCAATAATGCAATAATAATAATAACTACAATCATATGCTGTAACATTGCACCTTTCAATAATCATGTCTACCTTATACTGCTGCACCTTTCACTTTAAAAAAATGTGTATAAATGTTAATAAGAGCTGCCATTTATCTATTTACTGTAGAGTGAGCGGAAATAACCGAGTCAAATTCCATGTCTTGTCTGACCTGACTTGGCCAAATAAACATGATTCTGATTCTGAAAACATGAGCCTGGCTTTCTTAATCCTAAATGGATCAGACTCCTGAATAAAACCATTGAAAACAACATCCAGTCTGCACGTGGTTCCATGTGAGTTCATACGATTTCTTTCTATTCTTTCTTTCTATTTCTTTTGCTCAGGACGTTGTTTTACCGTCTCAACGTCGACCGGTTTGGGTTTTCTATAGTTGATGCCAATTATTAGAATAACAGCCATTTACCTTTCATTTGATCACAATACTTTCAGCTTGTATCTTAATGATAATATACAGAAAATAAACAGTGCTGATAATAATAATAAAAGCAATGTGGTCAAGACTTAGTTTAGTTTAGTTTAGTTTATTGGTCCTTTCAATTTCCACAACACAAATAACCAAAGTACAGGTGTAAATTGTCAGTGTAATACAAACAAATATATAATTTTTTGGTGTATATATATATATATATATATATATATATATATATATATATATATATATATATATATATACAATTCTAACTAAAAACCAAGGACCAAAAGGTGTAGACTGAAGCATAAGCTTATGACGACCCTTTTCAGAAAAAAAAGAAAGGAAAAAATAAATATTTTTTTTTTAGCTTTTATAAACCAGTGTATTTAGGATTTAGAGAATGAAACAAAATACATAAATAAATCTATATGAGAAGTTGCCCAAGTATAAACAAAATAACTGTACACAAACATACATAATATTAATAGTATGTATGTATGCTGTGATAAAACATAATATTCAAGTCGCTTTTTTGTTCTGCAAACTGTGCTGTTTTCTGTTCAAATTGTGTTTTTATATTTTGATTGTTGTACGGCGACCTTGAGTGCCATGAAAGGCGCCTAATAAATGAAATGTATTATTATTATTATTATTATTATTAATAAATAAAAAAATATGTATACAATTTATTTTGCGCATCAGCTTCTTTTAACGATCTGTGATGCACAAATGGCAAAAAAAATTACACAAACTGAAACAGCTTTATATAGGGAATCTTTGTATATGATTCTTATTCTATTAAGAATAGCATACATACGCACGTAAAATGGGTTTAAAACGACATGAGCTCACTTTAATCATCAATACCAGTTACAATAATTAAAGCCTTACATTACACATGCATTTTATGGACAGTTACTGGAGCCGCTTTAAAGATTACAGCCGGAGCAAACGGTGCTGCTGGCCGGATTAGACGGGAGGATGATAGGCGGGGGGACGGTGTCCGTGCGCGGCCTCACCTGGGGGGGATTCACCTGTGTGGGATTCACCGGGGCAGGACTCACCTGTGTGGGGTCTGGGGGAGAGAGAGTCCTGGGGGAGAGTCCGGCCGCTCCGCTGATGTGGCTGCAGACTGGCGGCTCCGCCGCGGCGTCGTCTTGATTCCCGGTGACACGCCGGTGGGACGATGCTGCGCTGGGACATCAGCCGACGCGGCAGCCAATCAGCGGCCGCACCTGCCTCGCGAGCGCGCTGGCCCCGCCCCGTCGCTAGGCAACGGCTCATCGCGCCACCACGCAAATAGCACGAGGCTTTGGAGGACTTCCGCCCCGCAGCGGCTCAGCCAATACATCCATGGGCTCAGCTCAGCGCGGTCCTAACCATAACCCGTAACCCGTAACCCGTAACCCATAACCTACCGGCTCGGGCAGGATTTATTCATTTATTCAGCAGGCTTTTTGGGGGAGATTCCTCTTTTGTTTGAACGATTTCAATTTGATTCAGACTCAGACGACAAACATCACAGTTTCAAAGTTTTTTTTACGTAGAAAGAAGGCTGTATGTGTCTTAAATGTTTTCTTAAAACTACGTTTTCGTAAAACGGTTAAGATTTACCTTTCTTTTTAGCAAAGCATTTTATCACTAAACAATGCTGTTGTTTTATTCTCTTTTCTGTCTTGTCTTGTCCATGTCTTGACTTTTTACCTGCCATTGTTTCTGTAATAATTGCTGGGGGGTTTATGTTCATGTTCTGGGTCTCTGGAAAGATCCTAGAGACAACTATGTTGTATTAGACGCTATACAAATAAAATTGAATTGAATTGAATTTTTATCCCTTTTATCTCTCATCTTGATTTTATTTCTGTTTCCTTTTAATTATCAAACTGTAGCACTTTGAGATGTTCAGTAATGTAAAGTGAATTATAAATCAAATGTATTATTATTATTATTATTATTATTATTATTATTATTATTATTATTATTATTATTATAGAACTACAATATTCAACTACTACAAAACTCTAAAGAAATACACTGCCGCACGGTCCCAGCCAACGTTGCACCGCCCCCTGGTGGAAGAACCACGCACTGCGTGTTTCTTATGGGCATATGTACAGTATATTACATACATTGTACATTGCATATTACTACAGTATATGTATAGTATACAGTATAGTCGTGTAGTGTGTGTGTGTGTGTGTGTGTGTGTGTGTGTGTGTGTGTGTGTGTCAGAAGTGAGTAGAGTATCCCAAAAATTTTACTCAGATAAGAGTACATTTACTTTAAAATAAAATTACTCAAGTAAAAGTAGTATCCAAAAAAAAAAACTTGAGTAAGAGTAATAAAGTACTTGGATTAAAACCTCTGCCGTGGCCATTTAGAAAAAGTAAGTTGTTTGAAGTTTAAATGTTAATATTGCAATTTTTTCACATTACAATTGTTTGAAATTCACTGTGCCTGTAGTGATTTTAGTTATGAAGAGGGCTATATCGGGTATTGGGTGAAATTATGGGAGAATTCATTTTTATAGTCTCTGGAAAACAGAACCTGAAGCAAAAAAGGCGACTGACCTTGGAATAAAGTAAGGTGTTTGAAGTTTACACCTTAATATTTCAATATTTGTACAGTAAATTGTTTTGAAATTCAGCATGCTTGTAGTGATTTTAGTTGGGAAGAGGGCTATATGAGGCATTGGGTGAATTTATGGGAGATTTCATTTTTATAGTCTCTGCAAAACAGAACCTGAAGTAAAAAAAAGAAGTGTTTCATCCTTTTCTTTTACAGTAAGAGTGTGTACATATTAGGGTGGAAGTATGGGTGTAATCAAGGTAATGAAAAAAAAACACATCTGCATTATCTCAAACGCAGAACTTCATATCTTTCTGTTTCTGAGTTAATTCATTTGCCGTAAAGACTGGAATAGACGCGCACATGAAATTTAGGAGCGGTTTTAGTATGCTTACCAAGCATACTAAAACTAGTCTTGTTTACCTAATTCAGAGTACGTCTAACTGTAAAAATGCTATTATTCTCAAGGCATAGACGTGTAATGTTCTAGATGAGAGCTGCACAGAGCCAGCTAATATCCTACATAAATTAAAAGGTTCATGCTAAATCCAGTATATTTACACATCTTTATTTGGTGGCCATCAATATACATTGTCCCATCTAAATAAATAAAAAACAAAAACATTTTTTTAATAATTTCCAGTGTAATGTTATGTGTGTGTGTGTTCTTAGACAGTAAAGTTTAACATTTTTAGGCTTAACATTAGTTAGTTGGCCCTTAATTCTGTCAATAGCCTGCGCCTCTTTCTGGTTCTGCTGCTGCTTCCTCCCTCTTTTCTTCCTCCCTCTTTTCTTCCTCCCTCTTTTCTTCCTCCCTCTTTTCTTCATCACTAACTTCGGAGTCGGACTCCCCTTTTCTCTTAAATATGTCATCAATTTTTCTCTGCATTTCGATGACGATTGTGTGTATGTGTTGACTGTATATTCCTGTGTTCTGCCACCAGGAGGCGCTGTGAGCTGCTCGTTACATTACAGTGGTGCAGTACTCGAGTTGTAAAACAAAATCAGGGGGGATGGTGGATTTTACCATATGGGGACAGATACTTTGTGCTGATTACAAATAATATAATATATTACAAATAATAGCAGTGACCAAAACAGCTGCAGAAATACTGCAGGAATGACATAGCAGCAGTTAAATGCAGCCTTCTGTAAGCTTTAAATATCCACTGGGGTTACATCAAATACATCAAAACACAACAATAAAAAACACTTTTCTGAACTTATCAATATGACTCTGTCCTTCACAGGATAAGTAAAATGGATCACTGCAAAAACTCACAATCTTAACAAGAATATTTGTCTTATTTCTAGTTAAAATGTCTCATTTTAGTAAAGAAATCTCATTAATCTTAAAACAAAACTCATAACTGGAAAAAACAACAATTTTCACCTGTTTCAAGTAGATTTTCACTTAAAATAAGTAGAAAAATCTGCCAGTGGAACAAGATTTTTTTGCTTGTAATGAGAAGATAAATCTTGTCCCACTGGCAGATTATTTCTGGCAGATTATTTTCAAGTGAAAATTTACTTGAAACGGGTGAAAATTGTGAAATAAGTTATTTTTTCTGGTGTTATTTTTCTGGTGATGACTCTAAATGTTGAAATAGCAGTAAAACCACATTCATTGATGAAATGACATAAGGGATGGAAAGGGGGGATGGCAGTTTTACAGGGGGGATGATTTGGACCGTTTTTATTTCAGGGGGGGATGATTTGGACCCTTTTTATTTCAGGGGGGATGATTTGGACCCTTTTTATTTCAGGGGGGGATGATTTGGACCCTTTTTATTTCAGGGGGGGATGATTTGGACCCTTTTTATTTCAGGGGGGGATGATTTGGACCGTTTTTATTTCAGGGGGGATGCCATCCCCCCTCATCCCCCCTCAACTCCAGTACTGTATATGTAACGTTACGCCGCTGTAGTGTAGTTTGCTCGTTTGAGGGACAAACTGGCATAGTCACGTTAGATAAAGAGCTACATTTGTCTTCTAGTTAACATTTGATTAGTTTCTGCTCATGTTGTGAGCAAGCTGGGAATAACAGTCCTCTCCACTCCTTTCTCTCCTCCGACTCTGCTCAAAACGTGACCACATCGCTCCTGGTTGGGGTTCTTTACACAGACACCCAGCTGAATTCAGAATCCATTCTAAGCCCCTGTTGTTCTCTTTTATTGCTATTAAAGGCTCTGCTGCCTCATATTTATACGAGGTTTTACGTTTCTGTCAGCTCAGCAGAATTTTGCAGGTTCCTCTGTCTGCTAAAACTATAATAAAATCAGACTTTGTTGCACATATCCAGGTGTGAGCTCACTCCCTTCGACTCTGTTGGAACTCCTTGATAGTTTGGGATTATTCTCATTGGTTCATTTCATCTGAATACGGACGCACAAATAAAGCTGTTTCATGCAGTCTTTTATGTTGCTGCACAAAAGACTGAAATGGAGAAAATCTGGCTCATGAAGGAAAAGTTTCAGACACAGCTGGTGCTTTGTTGGTTCTTCCTGTCTTCATGTTTTTACAAGTTCTCCCAGCCCAAAACATGAAAGCAGAGGCTTCTGCAGACTTAACAGTCGGGGAGACGAAGCTTCTAAACAAGAAGACTGATTCTGGGAAACCGTCTTGCTGGAGGAAAAGGAAGGACAGAGGAAGTGAAAGACAAACTTGAAAGTGAAAGTCATGTGGGAGGACGGTCCTGTCCACATGCTGCTGGTGTATAAAAGACTGGGATCTTCCCCTCAGCAGCATCAGGAGTCCAGAGCGACAGCAGACTGTGTGGAGTGAGAGCCGGAGCGTCTGCAGCCACAACCATGAATCCAGTCATCACCTTCTTCCTCACCTGCCTGCTGCTCCTCTGTGCTCAAGGTGAGGTGGAGGCTGAGCTCTGCAGCCGTTACCACGGTTACCTGCTGCTTCTGGATGCTGACTGACTCTGAGAGGGTCTGCAGGGACTCAGGTGCTGTCTCTTCTCCCCACAGGGCTGCCACTCAGCAGATCTCACAAATGCAAGTGTTCCAGCGGCTACGTGAAGAAGATCAACCTAAAGCTCATCCAGGGAGAACCGCAGATCCTCCATCCCAGCGTCTTCTGTCCACGGACAGAGATCATGTGAGTCCCCGTGGTCGTGTTAAGACAGAGCAAAAAATAAATAGAATAAAAGAAAAAGAGTAAAAAGTGTCCCCACACTACTGGGTATTAAAAGCCATTCTAAATAAAGGTGATTTAAAAAGGCCCAGGTCAGAGATGATCTCAACGCATCTCAATGCATCTCTGTTTCCTTTCAGTGTCACAATCGGAGAAAACCAGGAGAAATGTCTGAATCCAGAGTCGCTATTGGGAAAAATGATTCTACGGAAGAGAAACATGTAAGATCCTCTCCACACGTCTCAGGTTGTGCAGCAGGAGCTGTGATTGTTGAGGATGTTTCAGATCTCTGCAGCTTCTGTCTTGTTCAGGCAGGACAAGAGAGGACCCGAGAGCTCCACCCCCAGCACGACAACCTCCATGACCCCCAGACGCCCCAACTCCACCCTCTCCACCCACTCCACCCTCTCCACCACCTCCACCTCGCTGTAGCACTCCGGACCGAGCATTAAACATCCCTGGAAATGGAAGTGATGGTCATGATATCTGCTGTTTCTTTCTTTTCCCTTCAAATATCAACATTTTCACATAAAGTTATTCAAGTCTTTATTGTAACCTTTTTTTGTTTTTTTGTAGAAAAAATTATACATCTTTAGAGACTGAAATAAACCTTTCTTGCAGCAGTTTTATCATTCATATTATTATTATTATTATTATTGCAACATTGGGTTCAAAGTTGCTGGCTGTAATTTGTACATTTGTAAATATGAGAACCAGTTTAGTGGCATAAACTTCTAACACATGTGAGCCATCTATGAGCTATAAAAGTCTTAAGCTTTATACTTTTCAATAAAAAACGTTTTACACTCAAGAAATTGGTTGGTCTGTGTTTTTTTTTACAAAAAGACAAAAGGCTGGAAAAAAATCATGTTAAAATACATTTGTTAGATTCTTCAACCAATGTGTTCATCAAGATACTCAACTCAACTTTATTTATAAAGCGCTTTAAAACAACCACAGCTGAAACAAAGTGCTGTACTCATCAGATGTTTTACAAACTACAATCACTGAGGCTCATTCATGAAATCTCAGTAAATCTGTGAGCATTTGTACAGATTATTATCCTAAATCCCAGCGTGAGACCACCATAAAACCAGCTGCTCCAGCTGTGGAGATGGTCATTTTTTTCAGATGGAGTGAAATCATTTAAAATGAAGTAGAGCAGTTTTATAAAGCATTGTAGGGTTTCCTGAGGTCTTTACAATATGTTCCTCTTCTGGAGGCTGTGCCATATCAGAGATCTGGGATTATAGGAGTCCACAAACCACTCCCTAATGATCAAATATATACCCAATTATATTTCCTAATCAGGACATGAAACGTTACAGCAAGCACTGGTAAATAATTATCATTTAAATTATTTCGTAAATCAAATGATTGATAACATTTAACTGATAACAGTAAAACAAAAACAGGAAAAGTGTTGATATTCTGCATGTGAAGTGCAGTGAATGGAGCGTGATGTACAGATGAACTGGGAATCAGGACATGAGAAATATTCACCTCCAAGCACAGAAAAGGGATCGGTAATCATACCATCCTTTTCAATACTATTGTCTGTGAAGTTTGCACCAAAAAAGGCAAAGTTCCAAAAATATATAAGAACCAGCCGACTCAAAGAGCCTGTTTCCTCACAGGCCAGAACTCGTCTTCAGTTCATCTCAACGACAGAGAAGTGTGGCTTTCCCCGGAGTGAACACCATTAACTCAGACTGTCATCTGCAGAGACGTCTTTATTATTCTATTAATGGATCAATAATAATAACAATTGTTGTTGTTATCAATAATAACAACAAAAACAATCATATTATAATGTTATCATATTAGATAATAATAATAAAAGAAAAATAATAATATAATAACAATAACAACAATAATAATAATAATGATATAATGATGATTATGACGATAATAAAAAAATAATAATAATACAAGAAAAAATAATAATATAACAACAACAATAATAATAATATAATAAAAGAAAAAAAAATAATAATAATAATAATAATAATAATAATAATAATAATAATAATAATAATAATAATAATAATAATAATCATAATAATAATCATAATAATAACATCCTGTGAACGCCGGATGCTTTTCTTTCCTGAACCTCTTGCTGCTGTTCTTGCTGGCTGAGGATACACTTTGCTCCTTGTTTGGAGCCGAAATGCCAATGTAACACTGTTCCCTGAGACTCCCACGGTCCCATAACAAAGAAGTCTTTTTTCATGTCTCTGTGAAAGACAGGAATGCTTCTGATTCCCACTCGTTCCTAAATTGTATTTCACCATCATAGGTTTTCTTTTCCCCAACATTTTTGTTAGAAATCCATCAGTGGACCACAAAACTGTTGAAGAAAATGCTTTTGTTTGAGATCCAGTGGGTAAGTGCTGTTGTGGGACGGGTAACATAATCCTGATGTGTTGAGGGACATGCTAAAACTAAAACTATAACCAAACATATATCATTGTCTTAACAAGCTCTCGCAGACTAAATGAGGTGGTAGGCAGGACTTGGGCCAGGAGCAGAGCTGTTGCAAGTCTGTGTTGGTGCCCCACCCACCTGTACCATCTGGATTAAAGAGGTGCTTTACTTTCTCAAACTGGAGAAAATCAGACCGACCCTCTCTGGTAGAACTGATTCATTTGATGTGACTTATGTGAACAGTACAGAATGTAAGATCTCTTTAGACTGAAAGGGGACTTTCAACATTGTACCTTGCATGATGCGTTTATTATTATTTATTTATTCATTTTATTTATTTTTGCTATGTAATTCTTCATATTTAGTTTTTCTTGTGCTTGAATGGGGTAGATGCCAGGGGTGGTGGGTGGAGGGATGGGGATGTTGAGTCTTGTTGTACGGCTCTGTTATATTAACAATTGTTAACTCTGAACTTGTGAACAACTGTATTTTTATGTGAAAAACATCAATTGACAAATTGTTAAAAACAAAAAAAAGTGTGTTGGTGCTTGTACTTTCAATGCAGGGTTTCAAAAGAATAATCTCAATGATGTGAACTCACTTCCGCTTCTTGAAAACATGAAGTGGTTTCTGTGACCCGCGTCGACAAAAACATGAAGTGGTTTCTCGTGGATCCAGCAGACAAAACAGAGGGGAAATCAGCTCTATTAAAGGAAACTGCTGTTGCTGCTTTTGCAGGGTTTGTTTTCTTTAATCTCACAGAGTGTGATAGACTTATAAAAAACCCTCCCGTTACTGCTGTGTGACCACAGATTATTTTCACTTCCACTACTATGTTGATGTGGGGATTCACATTTATATAGAATGAGAATGTTTCTAAAACTACAGTCCCCTTTGTTAAATCCTGTTTCAGCCTTTCCACCTGGGATTTTCTGTTTCTAGTTTTTCCCTTTCCTGTTTTTAAACCATATTTTTACTGTAATTAATCACTTATCATTTTTATCAAATATGTATTATTATTTAGTGATTTTGTCCTCATACGCTTTAGTTTTGAGCTCCAGTGTTTCCTCGGGAATGTCCATCCTCACCATTTCACTGAGTCTTTGTGAAATGCACATCCGTCTGGTTTAGGTCTACAGGACTGTCTCAGAAAATTAGAATATTGTGATTTTCTGTAATGCAATTACAAAAACAAAAATGTCTTAGATTCTGGATTCATTACAAATCAACTGAAATATTGCAAGCCTTTTATTATTTTAATATTGCTGATCATGGTTTACAGCTTAAAGGAGCTTGAGGCTGGATTGAGGCAGGATTTATGAAAAAAATTTGTATACATTTTAAGTTTTCTAGTAATAATGTCAGATGAAGCGTTCCAAAGCAAAAAGAATGTTTCCTCTAGTGTATCTCTCCGTTGCCTTGAACAGGCTGTGTGCTGCAAAATGTGCTGCAATTCGGGCCCAAATTTCCCGCGCTGTCCTGCGGATGTACCGTCACAAACTCAAGTGAGGAGTACATGTGTGTGTGTTACCAAATTAAAGGAGCATGAGGCTCCTTTTAAGAAATGAGACTCTCTAGCGCCACCCTTCACCACGACGGCCGTTGGGGGTACTGCAGCCAACAGTGAAGCCGGCACGGGAGAACGGGGAGAACGCGCATGCAGCGTCATGTGACGTCACATCCGCTTTAGATTGTTTTTAAGACATTCAAGGCCTGTTTAAAATATACATTGAATGCCATAATAGGTCTCCTTTAAACATTTCTGGGGGGGAAGTCTTGGGGTGGCGGTGAGCTCCAGTGGCTTTTATTCAGGCCATATTTCCCCTGTAACTCTGCCACACATGGAATCCGTTTGCATCACAATTACATCACGTGAAGTGAAAGTGAGTGAAAGCAAAAGTAACTCGGAAATCAGTTCCCCCGAAGTGAAACTGACATTCACTTTTGTGAAGAGAACCAAATCTAAGCTGTGAATAGAGAAGTGAGGAGATGACCTGAAAACAGACACCAAAGGGAAAAACCCTTTTTTCTTTGAATGTGCTGCCGCCACATGACAGTGAATGTTTTCATGGCTGTTACCACGGCTGCAGTTATCAATAACATGATGAATGAACTGATGCATTAATGTGGAACAAATCCTTCATCACAGAGCTGGAGATGTTTGAAGTAGTGAGGAAGAGTAGCTCAATCTGTCTAAGCTTCACAATAACAAAGAAAATTAAACTTAAACTCCTCTAAAAATGTACATGAATACATTTGTGAGAGCAATGTGTTGAACAGCTTTTAACAGAGGGTTTCTAAATGTTTGCAGCTGCAGCATCCTGTAATCTGTGTGGTCGTTCACATAAACACTGAAACGACTGCATTTGTTATTCTTGTGATTCCTCACAAGAAGACTGATTCCTGGAAACCGTCTTGCTGGAGGAAAAGGAAGGACAGAGGAAGTGAAAGGCAAACTTGAAAGTGAAAGCAGTGAGTCATGTGGGAGGACGGTCCTGTCAACATGCTGCTGGTGTATAAAAGACTGGGATCTTCCCCTCAGCAGCATCAGGAGTCCAGAGCGACAGCAGACTGCGTGGAGTGAGAGCCGGAGCGTCTGCAGCCACAACCATGAATCCAGTCATCACCTTCTTCCTCACCTGCCTGCTGCTCCTCTGTGCTCAAGGTGAGGTGGAGGCTGAGCCCTGCAGCCGTTACCACGGTTACCTCCTGCTTCTGGATGCTGACTGACTTTGTCTCTTCTCTTCACAGGGCTGCCACTCAGCAGATCTCACAAATGCAAGTGTTCCAGCGGCTACGTGAAGAAGATCAACCCAAAGCTCATCCAGGCAGAACCGCACATCTTCCATCCCAGCGTCTTCTGTCCACGGACAGAGATCATGTGAGTCCCCGTGGTCGTGTTTCCTGATCCTGATCCTGATTCCTGATGTTTCCTGCCAGTCCGCAGCCTTCCTCAGCTCCTCTCTGACATGCATCTTTGTTTCCTTTCAGTGTCACAATCAGAGGAAACCAGGAGAAATGTCTGAATCCAGAGTCGCTATTGGGAAAACAGATTCTGAACAGAAACATGTAAGATCCTCTCCACACGTCTCAGGTTGTGCAGCAGGAGCTGTGATTGTTGAGGATGTTTCAGATCTCTGCAGCTTCTGTGTTCTTTAGGAAGAGGAGAGCTGGGAGCAGCAGCAGCACCACCACCACCACCAGCACCAGCACACCTCACTCCACCATTGGACACCACACCACTGCCCCCAACTCAACGTCCATCTCAACCGTGCTGTAGCCAGCTGTAAGATCCTCTCCACACCACATGATTCTGCACAGGATGTGCATGAAGAGCAGCAGCTGGGGATGTTTCATGCTACAGCTTCTGTCTTCTCCAGAGGGGACCTGGGAGCACCACCACCTCCACCACCCCTTCTAGCACACACTACCTCCACAAACTCCACTACGTCCACGTGGAACACGCTGTGGTCCACAGTCCACTCCGCCAATGTTTCCATGGCTAAACTAAACTTGCCAGAGGCGTTTCAAACGCATAAACTGAACTGCTGCAGTAAGAAAACATCAAGGTCAACAGATCTGGAGTTGAAACGTTTGTTTGCTGCAAATATCATTCCCTATGTGCACTAAATATCATGTAAATAATGTCCAGTTTTTATGAACACTTAAAATAGAAAATAAAGCTCTTATTGCAAGAACATCACGTTTCATGTGGGGACAACGTTCTGTGGTAAAGTCACGTGGCTCCGGGTCAAAAGGAGTTCAACATGTGGGAGAAATTTCTGAGTAAATGCTGGATAATATATGATAATATATATATGGCTGTTATTTTATGCCAGGCGTGACAGGTGGGGCTGTTTCTAAGACTCTTTAACGTGGTTAAATCTTGCTGGTGATGAAACATAAAGATGGAAATAAATAAAAGTCAAACAGGTGACTGGAATCCAAGAAACCATTTGAGGAGCTTTGATGGGGACATGTAATAATAATAATAATTAAAGCTGCAAGCAGCGATGAACGGGCCCTCGCACGTGCAATTTGCACCAATTCAGGTCAAGGACTTAAAACAAAGTCCGATGACACCACCCACGAGTCTTTATGTCAAACCATTCAAAAGTTATGGCAGAAAATAGTAGTTGTGTCGTATTAAATGTAGTCCGGGCGTAATGCGAGGATTTGAGCTGGTGAAATTAAACGAAAAAAAAAGAAATTAAACGATTCCTCGAGGCAGAGAAAATTCCTCTATCTTTTTTTGTAATCGAATTACTCGAAGTATTCGAGGAATCGTTTCAGCCCTAGAAAAAACCAAAGGCTGAAAACTGGCCGTAACTCGCTGACAAGCTTGCTAGTTAGTTAGCTAGCACTTAGCGCAGTTGTTTGCGCATGCGCAGCGACCTATGACCTCAGACAAAATTCAGATGTCATCTGATTGGCTGCCATGTATATCAATCAAAAGACGGGATGGATGATAGGTTGACGTCAATTTTTTTAATGTCACGCGATCTACCAATAATACCTTTGCGATCGACTGGTAGATCGCGATCAACGTATTGAGCACCCCTGCTCTAGGAACTACGAGTAAACCTGCACTCCGAGAACGGAGAGCTCTGACAGGAACATAAGGCACTATCAGGTCTTGCAAATAATGCGGAGCTAAGCCGTTTTGGGCTTTATACGCAAGTAATAAAATTTTAAATTGGATTCTGAATTTTACGGGTAACCAATGGAGCGACGCTAACACTGGAGAGACGTGGTATCTCCTGCTGATTCCTGTCAGCACTCGGGCTGCTGCATTTTGGATCAGCTGGAGCCTATTCAGCAAATTACTTGGACATCCTGCTAATAACACATTACAGTAATCTAGTCTAAAAGATACAAATACATGAACTAGTTTTTCTGCATCACTCTGCGAGAGGATTTTCCTAATCTTTGCAATATTACGGAGATGGAAAAACGCTATTTTACAAACCTGATTAACATATGGTTTAAACGACAAATCCTGATCGAAAACAACACCAAGGTTTCTCACAGTTGCACTGGAAGCCATCGCAACACCATCTAATCCCTTCCTAAAATGCTCTGGACCAAGAATGATAACCTCTTTTTTTTTAACCTCGTTTTATCTGAATTTAGAAGAAAGAAATTTCCGGACATCCAGTCCTTGATGTCCCTAAGACATGCCTGAAGTTTAACTAACGGTTCTGTTTCATCCGGCTTCATAGACAAATATAGCTGCGTATCATCAGCATAACAATGAAAGTGTATGCCGTGATTCTGGATTATACTTCCCAATGGCTGCATGTGTAGCCGGTCTGTTTGACTTTCGCCAAAAGCAAAGCCACACCTCTAACAAGCCTGTTTACAACATGGACGTTAAACCATACGTACACACGTTTTTCCTGGGAATAACTGTAAAACCTAGTTTTACCATCAGCGTTATGAGCCACCTACTACAGCATAGGTTCAGAAAAGACATAAGGGTGATCAAGCCTTAGCTCCTCTTAGATTATACGATGCCTTTTACACCATACTGACTTCCCACTAGTTTCAAACATGCAGAATACTGCATATCAAGCCCTGCATATTCACGATGTCTAACTGACACATATTCACAAAAGTACAGGCATAAGAAATAAATAAACACATGTTCATCCTCTTAAAACAGTGTGAGGAGTGACTGAGACCTCTTGCTAAGTGAACTTGCAAACTCTCCGCAGCCAAAAGGCTTTTGAACCATGGACTCAAACAGTCGATTTACCTTTTTACTGACTCTGCCTACTCGTGTTCTGACCACCTGTTCTGTGTCTGCCGACAGATACACATGTGCGTCTGTGCCACAACACGCGTCTGTGGGGCCTACTGGTTGTGAATGTGTTGTGAATGGTGTGAATGTGACTCAGTGCAGCTTTCTACATCTACTGGAGGGAACTGAGCATTCAGGGGTACTGAAAATACATCTGACATGAGTGGCAAATCTGAGTCAGGCTCTGCTGCTCAACTGTTCAAGTCACTGTTTTCATGAGATAAAGCTCTGTCATTTAAAGGACACTGATTTGGATCATCTGGAGACAACTCATCTTCACTCAACTCTGAAGCACCCTGTCCTCTGATCCACTCATTATACATGCACTGGTCCTTTCCTCCATATCCACCTCCTCCAAATAGTCCAAGTGGTTGGTCACACTAGAACCCTCCTCTGATTCAGTGTCACATGACTCCACTTCGGTCGTTACCACTGGCAGGAAGCTGATGTCCAATACCAAGTTCCGGTGCACAATCTTTATGTCACCTTTGCTATCCTCCAACTTATATGGAGTTGGAGGATGTGGTGTTGATGTGTGATGTTGGTGTGAGTCTGTAAATTCCTGTCTTTGACTGTGTACACTGTTGCATTCCATTTATCTGCCAGCTTTTTCTTCCCTCTTTCACCTGGCAATAAGTACTCTGTCTCCGATGTTCAGGTGTGTGCCTTTCAGATTCCTGTTGTAGCCTTTTGCCTGTTTGTCCTGTTCTTTAACAGCATGTTTTTGGGCAATTCTGGCTGCTTCATGAAGATATGACATGAGAGTTTTAACATAACTCGCATGATCAACAACCACTGAGTCCTGCAGCACCTGCTTAAACATCACATCCACAGGAAGTCGTGGAACTCGGCCGAACAGGAGCTGAAATGGTGCATAGCCTGTGGTTTCATGCACAGTTGCATTATATGCAAAAGTAAATGTCTGTATTTGTTGTGGCCACTTTTGCTTCTCTTTGAGGGAAAGGGACCGCAGCATGTTCCCAAGTGTTCTCCTCTCAGTCCCCCCATTTCCCATGGGATGATATGCGGTTGTACGTGACATTGAGACTTCGGACAGTTTAAGCAGTTCTGCTACAAGCTCACTTTCGAAATTGGCCCGAAATTGATCAGAATGGACACGTTCAGGGAACCCATAGACGCAGAAGACATGATCCCACAGCTTCCTAGCTACTTGTTTAGCTGTCTGATTTGTACAAGGGAAAGCATGGGCCAACTTCGTAAAGTGGTCTGTCATAACAAGAACGTCCACTGAATGCTGCTTACTGTCCTCTGCACTCCAGAAATCCAACCAAACCAGCTCCATGGGGGCAGATGTCCTGATGCTCTCAAGTGGGGCTCGAGCAGAGGGGTCTGGTGTTTTGGCCAGAATGCACCTTTGACAGCACTTTACATGCTCTTTGACATCAGACTCCATCTTCGGCCAAAAGAACCGCTGCCTTGCTAAATGCAAAGTCCTTGCCTGCCCCTGATGTCCAGCAGCATCATGTATGCCATGTAATGCTTTTTCCTTGAGGCTGTCTGGCAAGACATACTGGTGTTGTTTCTGTTTACTGATGGGGTCTTTAGTAACTCGGTACAGGACACCATTCTGGGCTTTGAGTCTCTCCCACTGCTTGATGAGCACCATCACTTTTGCGTCAAACCCTGCTCTCTCACGCCGAGAAGGACGCAAGTCGCGGATGACGAATGGCATAATTGTGGAAATGGTGGGGTCAAGCTCTTGGCTGTGCTGAAGCTCCTCCAGCGTGAATACAGGGAGGGAGTCTTGTCCTGGTGGTATCAGGTCTTGAACAGACTGGATTAACTCCACAGCTCTTGTCTCAGCAGCAGTCTCCCAGTAGTCATGAGCATCCAGAAGAGCCTTAAAGGGAACCCTGCATATTAAGACATGTAGTCCCTAATTAGCCACAATTGTTCTCTTATACTAAAATATGTTGTTAGAAACACATAAAATAATCTAATTGCTTTAAAAATCTACAATGTTTATTACATATTTTGACCTGCGGGAGGCGCCATGTTTTACCTGCGCAATGTATTCTGGGGGCGATGACGTACGACGGTGGCGCTGGGAAGATAAGCCGCGTTAGTTTAACTGGGACAGGTATCTAAAACATAGTTGAGCAGCTCTCTCCCGGCCGTGGAGGCTGACGAGGGAGCCCATAAGACGTCTCGGTTCAGGCAAACTGGATCAAAGTTCTGTGATGCACGGGAGATCTGCAAAAATGATCAATGTTGTGCGCATCTTACCAGTGCATTAGGCTCCTGCGTAGACGGCGTAGCCTACGGCGTAGACGGCGTAGCCTACGGCGTAGACGGCGTAGGCTACGCCGTAGCCTGCGTAGGCTACGCCGTAGCCTGCGTAGGCTACGCCCTAGCCTGCGTAGCCGGGGCTCTACAGCCCGCAGCGCTCCGCCACCCGCTCTCCGCTCTCCGCTCTCCGCTCTGCGCTCTCGCTGCCGCCGCCGGGATGGAGACGCCGGTGGGCAATATGCACGTTTGGATGGGCATAGCCCACCCCTCTCCCCCCTAAAACCGGCCTCGGTGCTGGGTGATGACAGACCCGAGGCGGATGGGACTGGCCCGGGACTTTGACGAAACGGGAGGCGCAGACTTCGCTTCAAATAGGCAAGAACATCTTTATTTAATTTAATGACGCCAGATCTGGCTGGGGTTTTTATTGTAGCAT
Organism: Cololabis saira; assembly: GCF_033807715.1. Taxonomy (NCBI): domain Eukaryota; kingdom Metazoa; phylum Chordata; class Actinopteri; order Beloniformes; family Belonidae; genus Cololabis; species Cololabis saira. The sequence goes on along the minus strand of NC_084595.1, from coordinate 45,538,119 downwards.
AGGTTATCTGCTAGTTGAAACGTGTGGTCTGTTAGTCTATCTGAGTTTTATGGTGTTTTTATAGTTCATGCTGTATGGGGCTGCACTTTTTTTAAATTTTATTTTACTTTTTTGTAGGTGCGCCGTCACCTTAATGTTCAGCTGTGTTTTCATCTGTGTTTCTGGTGCGCCGTCACCTGTTTAGCTGTGTTTTGATCTGTTTCTGGGAGTCAGAACAGTGGACGGGGGTTAGCAGGAGCCACCGTGTGACGTACTACCAAGAACGTAAAAAACAATGGCGACCTACATGTTAAATTATATTTTCAAATTTTATAAAAACGAAGACATCAACAAGGTTTTTTATATCACATTGTTATAATTGATACCAACATTTATCTTTTAAGACCTACATGTCTTAATATGCAGGGTTCCCTTTAACAGCCACAGTGTCACAAGGATACCTGAGGGGGGCAGATTGGAGTTTTGAACTGCTGTGAGCAGATTTCTTCACCTGTTGATACTGGACCTTCAGCCGGAAGGTATCTTGAATGCCGTCGTGACAAACACCCTCAGCTTCAGCAAGAAGATGGCTGTACTGCTCTGTGATGAGTCTGTGACTGACTGTTTTTGCAAACGGGTCCCTGCTGAGGGCGTCCTCGACTATGTTCTTGGTGCCAGGTATGTGTTTCAAGTCAAATATGTAAGGGGCGAGCTTGGATACCCAGCACTGCTCGCATGCATCAAGCTTGGGTTTTGTCATGATGTAAGTAAGAGGGTTGCTATCAGTCCACACTGTGAAAGAATGGCCTCTTAACCAATGACTAAACTTTTCGCACACACTCCATTTTAAAGCTAAAAACTCGAGCCTGTGTGCTGGGTATTTCTTTTGGGAACTGCTCAGAGTTTTGCTGGCAAAAGCAATAGGGCGCGCCTTTCCTTGGCCAGCTGGTATTTGGGACAATACCGCTCCAAGACCATCTAGCGAGGCATCAATGGACAGTATCAGTGGCTGAGAGAAATCTGGGTGAGAGAGGACAACACAGTTTAACAGAGCATCTTTCAGATTACACAGGGCCACATCACATTCATCTGTCCAATCAGAAGGTTTGAGTTTTCTGTAAGAGCCAGCATTGGAGTTTGCCCTGACTTTACCACGTCTCTTTTGTCCAGCAGTGAGAGCGAACAATGGTTTGGCTACTGAAGAGCAGTTAGGAATAAAGTGTTGGTAATAGAATACCATTCCCAAGAAGGATTTTATCCTCTTTACTGCTGGCGTACAGCCATCTTCATCCATCTGGTCTGCCTTTGATATCTTCGATATGACCTCTACTTTTGCAGGGTCGACGGCCACTCCTTCACCATCTATAAAGTGACCCAGAAACTTGACTGAGGATCTCATCAAGTGGCATTTCTTGGGGCTGAGTTTCAGGTTATGGAGTCGGAGCCGTTGGAAAACTACCTCCAACCTCCTCAAAGCCTCCTCTTCAGTTGCAGCAAACACGAGCAGGTCGTCAAGATAGCACAACAGACTGCTGAAATTGAGATCACCAAATATACTGAGCATCATACGCATGAATGAGGCAGGGCTGTTGCATAAACCTTGTGGCATCCGATTTTACTCATATAACCCCATTGGAGTTAGAATGCAGTATATTTCTTGTCTTCTTCTGCCATCGGGATGTTATAAAATCCGGACGTCAAGTCCATTGTGCTGAAATAGGTGTTTCCACTCAAGGCAGCCAGGCAGTCTGACTGGTGTGGTAAGGGGTGTGCATCCTTGAGGGTTCTGGCATTGAGCCACCTGAAGTCAGTACAGAGCCTCAAACTGCCGTCCTTTTTCCACACTAGCACGAGGGGAGAGGCATAATCACTCACTGACTTCCTTATTAACTCCTGTTCCTCCATTTCAGACAAAACCTGACGTAGTTTCTGGTAGTGGCTGGTGGTACTCGCCGGTAGGGGAGGCGAAATGGTCTCTCGTCGGTGAGTCGGATGCGATGCTGAAAACCTTTTGCCTCACCACAATCCAGTGCCTGTTTAGAGAAGATGTCATTATACTTTTCAAGTAGCTCGACTAACCTCTCTTTCCCCGCTATGTCAGTATGGCAATATTCAATGTCTATATCTGCAAGTCCAAGTTGTTGTAGGCGCTGCTTGAGATCTGCAGGCTTGGCATTTTCAGGTTTTTCTCCCTGTTTGACTTTTTCAGGTTGGTTGACACCCTGGAAAACTTCAAAATCTTCCACAGCTAAACAGGTAAACACATCTGCCAGCTTACTGTTTCTCTTTAAGGTGACAGGCTTGTTTGAAAGGTTAGTAACTTTCATGGGAATCCATCTGTCACCCCACAAAGGAGTGATGACACGACCAACCATAATATTACGGGGCATAGACTTGGATGAGGTGGGCTCAATTATTACTGTGCTGCCTGGTGACATAGGAACAGTCTTCGGCAATTTACCCCAAACCAGATGTTCTTGTCTTGCTAACAGGGTGACTGACTGCTGGATCTTAACAGTCCCAATCCCATCTGGGAGTTCCTCACCTCTCCACCGGGCTTAATTTGCCATGAGATCAAAAAGCTGTTCACACTCTGGGAGAAGATTTCCACTGGAGACAAGACGCCAGTAATCACTGATTATTTTCAGCTGACGCATGAGGTATCTGATGACATTTGTGCCTATGATCAAATCATCACGTTGGCCGGGTACCACGAGAACAGGCACAATGCAGCTCTCTCCATACAGTTTCATTTCCATTTCATACATACACTTTGGTTTACTTAGTGTCCCTCCACAGCCTACTAACACAATCTCCTGAGTCAAAGGAATGGGCTCTGAGAGTATACTCTCGCTCAACATCTTCAGCTCTGCTTGCTCACTGAGTGTACACGCCATGGAACCAGAGTCAAGCATTCCCTGCACCCGGAATGTGTTGTTTATGCTGACAGGTGTATAAAACAGTTCTGAATGTTCTGCACTATTACTTTAGCGCCAGCTGGCGCTGCTGCACACGCTTTTATGTACTGCTGCTCAACAATCCCTCAACACCACAGTTGAGGGATTCTTCTTTGCCCACACATCCCCTCGTCAAATGCGGGCCAGTTAGTTTAAAGGCTCAGTGTTTTGTGCCCGCGAAACACACTGAAATCGGCCAGGCTGGCGATTTGGGCAGTCCTTCTTTATGTGATTGGGCCAAAAGCATGCTAAACATAGGCGCTCCCGCCTGCCGTGGGCATGGGTTGAGTGCTCTGGTGACTGACAGACTCTGCAGGATCTATGCTGAAACTGATCAGGTGAACATGGTTTGCGTTCAGCCTGGTTGTTTTGTGACAGTGCCCGATCGAAAAGGCTGACTAGTGTTTTCACAAAGTTATCATTACAAGGGACTCTATTCTCTCCCTGTGCAGCCAACTCTACTGACAGATCCATCATTTCTGAATGGTCTGATGCGTGCACCTGAGCATGAACTGTCAGTGGGCGCTTTAACTTTGAGGGCATCTGTTATTTCATTTCAGTCTGATGGCGATCAATGAGCTCTTGAACCTCACTAGCTGTCCACTTATCTGGTGCTTTATACTTGAAAATAGCGGTAAGGGTGGGATCTGGGCAATGTTTCACGAACATCATGGTTACCCAAGGTCGCCTTAAGGCGCCGGCCGCACCGATGGATGTAGCGGGAGAGGAGCGGTCTCCCGCCCGCAGTGGAGGGGAGGAGGAGGAGGGGGGTCCCGGGTCACACGAACCCCAAAGAGGACCAGGCTGCAGACCAGCCAGGGCCCGAGTAAGCGCGCCTACTGGGCGCCTACTGGGTGAAAATGGGACCAGAGTCCCGTCAAAATAAAGATGCGGACAAATCGGCATCGGAACGCCAATGTAAGCAGCAGAGAAGATTTTTCTAATTTCAAGAGGACCGGTGACTTCTCCAAACTGGGCTTGGTGAAAAATAGACTCGAGTCAGTCATCTCACACTGATTGAGCATGACATCCTGCGTGATTTGTATTTTAAGGACATTATCAAGGCCTTTTCTTCAACCAGGCGGAAGCACTTCTAAAAAGGTAGGAAAGTGCTGTATTAATTGCTAGCTGGTGCAGGATTTAAATTGTTGTGGTTGTGCAGTGAAATGCATACCGTATTTGCTTAGATGTTTGTCATTATACTCAAAATCTTCCATAATGTTTCATCTATACCTGGCTGGCATTAAGCCATGTTGCTATCCATGGTGCTGAATGGAGTGTGCATGTGTTTGTGCAGGTGCATGTGATTGGTTCACAAGGCCCGCCGAGGCCAGGGGGGGGAGGGGGGCTGTTATATGTTTGTTATGGCCCCCAGCCGTTACTGCCTTTGATTTAGTGTGTAATTGTACTTAATATTTTGTTTCTGTATTTTTTGGGCGAGTGAGCACTCCTGTTTTGATCCATCTTGTTCTTGCCACTGACAGTTCAGATTGACAGGTCCCGCCTCCTGCCGCAGCCATTGGTCCTCCGCAGCTGTGTTCTGTGCTCGATTTGTGATCTGTGTTAGTCTGCTGTCTCCTTGTGAGCAGTTCTCGCTTGTGTTAGCTGTGTGTTTAAAGCTGTGTTAGCTGTGTGTTTAGAGCTGTGTTAGCTGTGTGTTTAGAAGCTGTGTTAGCTGTGTGCTCGATATTCTGTGTTAGTCTGCTGTCTCCTTGTGAGCAGTTCTCGCTTGTGTTAGCTGTGTGTTTAGAGCTGTGTTAGCTGTGTGTTTAGAGCTGTGTTAGCTGTGTGTTTAGAAGCTGTGTTAGCTGTGTGTTTAGAAGCTGTGTTAGCTGTGTGTTTAGAAGCTGTGTTAGCTGTGTGTTTAGAAGCTGTGTTAGCTGTGTGCTCGATATTCTGTGTTAGTCTGCTGTCTGCTTGTGAGCAGTTCTTGTTTGAGTTAGCTGTATTAGCTGTGTGGTTTTGTAACTGGCTGTAGCCTGTATTTTATTTTATACCGAAGCAGTAAGGGTAAACCGCCATTTAATTTGATCCCCTTTTTCTCCTGTTTTTGTTAAGTTAGGAAGTTAGGCTCAGATATTGTAATTTTGTTTGATCTTTTGTTTCCTCCCAGGGCTTAGGTAGTCTGGTTGAGAAGATAGTTTCTTTTGTTTGTTGTTTTGGCCTAGGTTTACCCCGAAGAGAAGCTTCATTTTTCATTTTTGTCATTTTGTTTCTTTTGTGCTAACCCGGTTAGCACTGATTTTAATTTTGGATGTTGAACCTTGAGCTGTGCAACAATAAATACAGCCTTTTTGTTGTGAACCATCTCTCGCTGCCTCATTCTTATGTTGCGCCTCTGTTCCCCTAGCCTGGGACATAACAATGTTAATATATATGTTGTTATATATATGTTATATGTTTCTTTACAGTCTATGGTTAAACCGGAACATGGAACTTTATTTGCATCACAGACCTTACTATGCAGGTTTAGTTCAACATTATTTCTGTGTCCAGTCCAGCTGTCAGTTCAGCAGCAGACTGTATTTTACAGTTCTGATAAAAAGTGGAAGTGATCCCAAAAATACAGCTTTACTGTGTGTTAATTATATTATATGTAAACTTTCACACATCTTGGTTTGCTGTGTGTGGTTGTTATAAAAAGTGTATTTTGTGTTTATACTCTAGTGATACGTTAATCAAAATATGATTTTTTTTTTTATAATAAGACTATGTAAGTCGAGGGGCTGGGGTGCCTACAAAACCTCTTAGTCCCAGGGCCTATCATTAGGTTACCTGTGGTTACCTCCTGACAGGGATCCTCCATGCGTCGTCCTAGCCTTTTCAAGCCCTCCTCTGCAGCATCAACAGCCTTGTTCAGCCGCAGTATTCTACAGGGGTCTCTCTTGCCATTGGGACAGTGCTGTAGAAATCAGCCATGGGCATACATGAGTACATCACTGCACTAAAATGTTGCCTGAGGATGTCATAAATGATTTTAGGATTTTCTTGAGGCTTCAGGGATGGGCTGTTTCTCAGAGTTATTCTCACGATATCTTTAGCTTTGCCCATTAACCTGCACATTACCTCAGCATGTTGTTCGTTCAGGGGCGTGGCTCGTTTCCTGAAGTACACATCCATCAACTCCTCCCACTCAAAGACTGTGTTCTTGTCGGACCCATCTCCCCTGAAGACTGGAGGCTCTCTTACATCTGACTGGACTAGCTTTGCACCAGTTAAGTTGAGGTAAGTGGGGTCACAGGGTAGCTGGCCTACACTGCTCTGAGCTTGTGCGCCACTAACACCTCTTCCTTCACTTTCACTCCTCAATTGATCTTTTATAGTCTGTCCTACCTGCTGTGCAATATGAGTTATCAGAGTTTTTAAGGCTGGGTCTGTTGTATCTGGAAGGCCTGAAAGTGTAACTCCTTGACTGGGGCTAGAGGCCACATTACCGGGCATGCGAGTGGAACAAAAAGCTGGTGAGTCTATATTATATGCACCTCGAACTGGGGTGTGAGGTAACCCACTTATAGGTCTCCCCCTCCCAAAACAAAAACTTAAATTCTCAGTTGGGACCTTATCCTCCTCCATCTCTCTGATAACATATGTCATTTTCAACCTCATATATCACATTTGAATGTACACACCAAAAAAAAAAAAGGCAAATTAACTCTCAAATCAGGGCAAAAAAATAGAAAAGCAGTTTCCAAATGTTTTCAATTTTTTTCCAATTTTTTATTTTTTTTTTAAACACTTTATATATATATATATATATATATATATATATATATATATATATATATATATATATATATATATACTAAAAAGTTACTTTAATTTAACGGTGATATGTGTAGCAACCTCCGGTGACCAAGCTGGTGTTGATCCACAGCTCCACGAACGATGATCCTGAGCCAGTCAGGAGCAGTGTGGATCCGGGTCACGGCACCACTGTAGCCGGTCTGTGTCGCTCTGCGTTGTGTCTGGGTGAAGAATGAGGCACCAAACTGATCTGCTGGGCGGGATTTTTATTTCTCTGTGCAACAGGGAAAAAAAACAGTATAGCACCCATTTTCATCAGTCTCTCTGACGAACACCTCTCTTCAGAAAGGCAAAAAGCCGTCTGAAGAAAAGTGCGCGAAAAAGCAGGAAGTGACCTCGCGGCACAACGAAACAAAGGAAATTAAAAAAATAAAAGCTTCTTACCAAAATAAAATTGACTTTTGGTGAAAATTAACTAACGTATTTATACATCGGTTACACATGTATAAACTGAACAAGATTGGCCCCAGCACTGAACCCTGCGGAACACCATGACAGACCCTTGACTGTTCTCATGTACATGAACAAACTGGAACCTGTCGGATAGATATGATTTAAACCAACATAGTGCTGTCCCTTTAATCCCAACAACATGCTCTAACCTGTGTAGTAAAATGCCATGATCTACAGTGTCAAACGCAGCACTGAGTCCAGTAGAACCAGTATGGACACTAATCCCTTATCTGAGGTCCAGTAGAACCAGTATGGACACTATTCCCTTATCTGAGGTCCAATAGAACCAGTATGGACACTAATCCCTTATCTGAGGTCCAGTAGAACCAGTATGGACACTAATCCCTTATCTGAGGTCCAGTAGAACCAGTATGGACACTAATCCCTTATCTGAGGCCATAAGGTCATTCGTAACTTGAACCAGTGCTGTCTCTGTGCTATGATGCATTCTGAACCCTGACTGAAAGACTTCAAACAGATCATTTCTATTACAAATAGTCACATAACTGGCTTGAAACTGCCTTTTCCAGAATTTTAGATACAAATGGAAGGTTGGAAATTGGTCTATAATTAGCTAAGGTGTCTGGGTCAAGAGAAGGTTTTTTAAGTAAAGGTTTAATTACTGTAACTTTGAAAACTTGTGGTACATATCCTATTTTTAGGGATAGGTTGATCTGCTCCAGTATTGTCGCACCAATAAGAGAAAAAAACATAATGACGTGGCTCCCCTTAGCATCCATCCATCCATCCATCCATCCATCCATCCATCCATCCATCCATCCATCCATCCATCCATCCATCCATCCATCCATCCATCCATCCATCCATCCATCCATCCATCCATCCATCCATCCATCCATCCATCCATCCATCCATTTTCCACTGCTTATCCATGACCGGGTCGTGGGGGCAGCAGTCTCAACAGAGATGCCCAGACTTCCTTCACCCCAGACACTTCCCCATGTCTTCCTCCAGCTCTTCCTCCACCTCTTCCTCCAGCTCTTCCTCCATCTCTTCCTCCACCTCTTCCTCCACCTCTTCCTCCAGCTCTTCCTCCAGCTCTTCCTCCATCTCTTCCTCCAGCTCTTCCTCCAGCTCTTCCTCCATCTCTTCCTCCACCTCTTCCTCCATCTCGTCCTCCAGCTCTTCCTCCACCTCTTCCTCCAGCTCTTCCTCCACCTCTTCCTCCAGCTCTTCCTCCAGCTCTTCCTCCAGCTCTTCCGAGGGGAGTCCGAGGCGTTCCCAGGCCAGCCGATAGACATAGTCTCTCCAGCGTGTCCTGGGTCTTCCCCGGGGTCTCCTCCCGGTGGGACATGCCTGGAACTCCTCCCTAGGGAGCAGGGACATGCCTGGAACTCCTCCCTAGGGAGGAGGGACATGCCTGGAACACTTCCCTAGGGAGGAGGGACATGCCTGGAACACCTCCCTAGGGAGGAGGGACATGTCTGGAACACCTCCCTAGGGAGGAGGTACATGCCTGGAACACCTCCCTAAGGAGGAGGGACATGCCTGGAACACCTCCCTAGGGAGGAGGGACATGCCTGGAACACCTCCCTAGGGAGGAGGGACATGCCTGGAACACTTCCCTAGGGAGGAGGGACATACCTGGAACACCTCCCTAGGGAGGAGGGACATGTCTGGAACACCTCCCTAAGGAGGAGGGACATGCCTGGAACACCTCCCTGGGGAGGCGTCCAGGAGGATCCGGTACAGATGTCCAAGCCACCTCAGCTGACTCCTCTCAATGTGAAGGAGCAGCGGCTCGACTCCGAGCTCCTCCCGGGTGACCGAACTCCTCACCCTATCTCTAAAGGAGCGTCCAGCCACCCTGCGGAGGAAACTCATCTCTAAGGGAGCGTCCAGCCACCCTGCGGAGGAAACTCATTTCTAAGGGAGCGTCCAGCCACCCTGCAGAGGAAACTCATCTCTAAGGGAGAGTCCAGCCACCCTGCGGAGGAAACTCATCTCGGCCGCTTGTATCCGCAATCTCGTCCTTTCGGTCACTACCCAAAGTTCATGACCATAGGTGAGGGTAGGGGCGTAGATTGACCGGTAAATCGAGAGCTTCGCCTTTCGACTCACCTCCTTTTTCACCACGACGGTCCGGTACATCGACCGCATTACTGCGGACGCTGCACCAGTGTAAAGACCTCCGAGCTCAGCTCTGAGGTCTTTACTCTGGCTGTCTGTCCCTCAGAGGACAGACTTTAAAGTCCTGGGGCCTCATTTAAAATGGAGTGCGTAGAATTCATACTAAAAGTGCACGTACACCCAAAAGCCGAAAATGGCGTGCGCAAAAAAAAATCTGGATCTATAAAACCGCGTGCACGCAGACTTCCACGTAAGGTTCTCTTTATAAATCACAGTCCAGCTGGAAGGTTGCGCAGCTGAATCCGGCTCACATCCCGCCCTCTACACGCCCACTTCATACCAAAAATGGTATGTTTTTGCATATGAATGAGCCTGCTGAGCATGTGCAGTGGCTTCCTGCAGCCTGTTTGGCTTCAGAATGAATCATGGAATGAATGAACGTGTCGAGCCACCGTACTGAATTTCACTGAGATCTGAGATCGAGATGTTGTGGATGAGGTGGAGGACAGGAAAACAACATTATTTGATGGTCACAGTAAAAGTAGAAAAATAAATAGTATAAAATACAGCGAGTGAGTGGTAGCACGCCATTGCTGCGCTAAACGCCGTGAGTGCCCCGGCGCAACAGGGGGGACATATCCCCCGTCTTTTCAAAATCATGTTTTTGTCCCCCCCACTTTTTACAGTTTAAAAACTAACGGTAGCCATTAATTGCAACTCATCGACACACCCTGAAGACGATGCGAGACTATGTTCCACATGTCTGGAACAATCTCCCTCAGATGTGCAGAAAACCTCAGATCAGCTGAAACTCTCAGTTTATTTAAGTCCAGGTTGAAGAGTCACCTGTTCTCAGCTGCATTTCAGTAAAACTCCAAATCTGCATTGTTACTTTTAGGCTTGAGTTTCAAAACGTGATCATATTCTAACTACTGATTTTTATCTATTCTTTTTTGTTCAAATTTAATAAATCATGCTTTTTATTAATTTATCTATTTTTAAAAATCTATTGTTTTTCTTTCTTTCTTTTTTGTTTACATTTTAAATCATGCTTTTTATTTATATTTTAATGTCTCTGTAAAGCACTTTGAATCACCTTGTTGTTGAATTGTACTGTAAAAATAAACTTGCCTTCCCTTTAATTCAGTTTTTTTGCAGTTAAATAAAAACCAAGTGAATGCAAATAAAACTTGAAAGCCTTTCGTGATTTTTGAAAATCCTGCTGTAGCTGTCACTTAACTTTATTCCTTAAATGTACTTTTACATTGTCAAAAGTAGATAAAGTGTTTGTCTTTCCTAAAGTGAATGATGGAGGCCGATCTGCACAAGGATCTGAAAATGCTCGGAGTGACGACCTACGGGAGGAAGGTGGCTCAGTTGGTAGAGCGTTCGCTCATGAACCTGAAGGTCAGTGGTTCCAACCCTAGTTCCTCCTGTGTCCACCAAAGTGTCCTTGTGCAAGACACTGAATCCCCTGGTTGCTCCCGGTTGTCAGGCCAGCACCGCCGACAACCAGTGTGTGAATGTGTGTGTGTATGTGTGGGTGAATGTCTACAGTGTAAAGCGCTTTGGTACTGTAGGAGTACAGCCGGAAAGCGCTATATAAGTGTAAGCCATTTACCATTTACGGAGGCCATGAGCCACATGCAGTCAACATCCATCTCTGCACCATAACAGATTAAAGTAAATGTAATGTATGTGTGCATACATTACATCTACTTTTATCTTACATTGTAAGATAAAAGTAGATTTAGAGTAATCTGTGTGGTCGTTCACATAAACACTGAAACGACTGCATTTGTTATTCTTGTGTTTCCTCACAAGAAGACTGATTCTGGGAAACCGTCTTGCTGGAGGAAAGGAAGGACAGAAGAAGTGGAAAGGCAAACTTGAAAGTGAAAGCAGTGGTTAAATCTTGCTGGTGATGAAACATAAAGAAGGATATAAATAAAAGTCAAACAGGTGACAGTGCAACCTTCAGTTTCCCTCGTTTCTGGATCCAGACTCTCAGACTTTGAGCCAAACCTGATTTCTGAACTCGACCCCTGGTCCAAAACATGAGAAACCACTTTTTACAACAAATGTACGAACCATGTGCCTCTCTTCTAATCTGGTTTCTTTTGCATGTTTAATGACTTCACTCCAGAAAGTTCAAGCCTCCCCTTTTTTAATCAAATAAATGTAATCTATGATAGGCAACTACCAGACTGGGCTCCTTAAACATTTCTGGGGGGGAGAGTCCTGGGGTGGCGGTGAGCTCCAGTGGCTTTTATTCAGGCCATATTTCCCCTGTAACTCTGCCACACATGGAATCAGTTTGCATCACAATTACATCACGTGAAGTGAAAGTGAGTGGAAGCAAAAGTAACTCGGAAATCAGTTCCCCCGAAGTGAAACTGACATTCATCTTTGTGAAGAGAACCAAATCTAAGCTGTGAATAGAGAAGTGAGGAGATGACCTGAAAACAGACACCAAAGGGAAAAACCCTTTTTTCTTTCAATGTGCTGCCGCCACATGACAGTGAATGTTTTCATGGCTGTTACCACGGCTGCAGTTATCAATAACATGATGAATGAACTGATGCATTAATGTGGAACAAATCCTTCATCACAGAGCTGGAGATGTTTGAAGTAGTGAGGAAGAGTAGCTCAATCTGTCTAAGCTTCCCAGTAACAAAAGAAATTAAACTTAAACTCCTCTAAAAATGTCATGTATTAATATAAACACGTATACATGAATACATTTGTGAGAGCATGATGTTGAACACCTTTTAACAGAGGGTTTCTAAATGTTTGCAGCTGCAGCATCCTGGCATGACCAGTATCTGTGTGGTCTTTGGAGGAAAAGTTCTCCCAGTCCCAAACATGAAAGCAGAGGTTTCTGCAGACTTAACAGTCGAGGAGACGAAGCTTCTAAGCAAGAAGACTGATTCTTGGAAACCGTCTTGTTGGAGGAAAAGGAAGGACAGAGGAAGTGAAAGCAGTGAGTCATGTGGGAGGACGGTCCTGTCCACATGCTGCTGGTGTATAAAAGACTGGGATCTTCCCCTCAGCAGCATCAGGAGTCCAGAGCGACAGCAGACTGCGTGGAGTGAGAGCCGGAGCGTCTGCAGCCACAACCATGAATCCAGTCATCACCTTCTTCCTCACCTGCCTGCTGCTCCTCTGTGCTCAAGGTGAGGTGGAGGCTGAGCTCTGCAGCCGTTACCATGGTTACCTGCTGCTTCTGGATGCTGACTGACTCTGAGAGGGTCTGCAGGGACTCAGGTGCTGTCTCTTCTCCCCACAGGGCTGCCACTCAGCAGATCTCACAAATGCAATTGTTCCAGCGGCTACGTGAAGAAGATCAACCCAAAGCTCATCCAGGGAGAACCGCAGATCCTCCATCCCAGCGTCTTCTGTCCACGGACCGAGATCATGTGAGTCCCCGTGGTCGTGTTACCTGATCCTGATCCTGATTCCTGATGTTTCCTGCCGGTCCTCAGTCTTCCTCAGCTCCTCTCTGACATGCATCTTTGTTTCCTTTCAGTGTCACAATCAGAGGAAACCAGGAGAAATGTCTGGATCCAGAGTCGCTATTGGGAAAACAGATTCTGAACAGATACATGTAAGATCCTCTCCACACGTCTCAGGTTGTGCAGCAGGAACTGTGATTGTTGAGGATGTTTCAGATCTCTGCAGCTTCTGTCTTGTTCAGGAAGAGGAGAGCTGGGAGCAGCACCACCACCACCAGCACCACCACCACCACCACCACCACCACACCTCATCCCACCACTGGACACCACACCACTGCCCCCAACTCAACGTCCATCACAACAGTGCTGTAGCCAGCTGTAAGATCCTCTCCACTCCACATGATTCTGCACAGGATGTGCATGAAGAGCAGCAGCTGGGGATGTTTCAGACGGCTACAGCTTCTGTCTTCTCCAGAGGGCACCTGGGAGCACCACCACCTCCACCACCCCTTCTAGCACACACTACCTCCACAAACTCCACCACGTCCACGTGGAACACGCTGTGGTCCACAGTCCACTCCGCCAATGTTTCCATGGCTAAACTAAACTGGCCAGAGGCGTTTCAAACGCATAAACTGAACTGCTGCAGTAAGAAAACATCAAGGTCAACAGGAGTTGAAACGTTTGTTTGCTGCAAATATCATTACCTATGTGCACTAAATATCATGTAAATAATGTACAGTTTTTATGAACACTTAAAATAAAAAATAAAGCTCTTATTGTGAGAACATTACGTTTCATGTGGGGACAACGTTCTGTGGTAAAGTCACGTGGCTCCGAGTTCAACGTGTGGGAGAAATTTCAGAGTGAGCAAATGCTGGATAATATATGATAATATATATATGGCTGTTATTTTATGGCAGGCGTGACAGGTGGGGCTGTTTCTAAGACTCTTTAACGTGGGTAAATGTAAATGTATAAATGTATATACACATTTTGATGCTAATAAAACTCCATTCTAAGGTGCAACCTTCAGTTTCCCTCGTTTCTGGATCCAGACTCTCACACTTTGCACCAAACCTGATTTCTGAACTCGACCCCTGGTCCAAAACATGAGAAACCGCTTTTTACAAGAAATGTACGAACCACGTTCATGCAGCTGGACTCAGTAAATCAGAGATCAGTGCAACATGTTTTGTTGCCTAAACATGCAGGTATTTTCAAAATGGTATTTTGGAAACACTGAAAGGTTTAAAACGAGTGATCCACCAGAATGTTTTGTGTCAGAAAGACACAAAACATTTTCTGAAGAGAAAAGTCTGTAATTAAAGATAAATGATTCATTATAATCGGTTCACTTAAAGGCAGTACTGGAGTTGAGGGGGGATGAGGGGGGATGGCATCCAACCCTGAAATAAAAACGGTCCAAATCATCCCCCCTGTAAAACTGCCATCCCCCCTTTCCATCCCTTATGTCATTTCATCAATGAATGTGGTTTCACTGCTATTTCAACATTTAGAATCATCACCAGAAAAATAACACCAGAAAAATAACTTATTTGACAATTTTCACTTGTTTCAAGTAAATTTTCACTTGAAATAAGTAGAAAAATCTGCCAGTGGGACAAGATTTATCTTCTTATTACAAGCAAAAAAATCTTGTTCCACTGGCAGATTTTTCTACTTATTTCAAGTGAAAATCTACTTGAAACAGGTGAAAATTGTTGTTTTTTCCAGTGATGAGTCTTGTTTTAAGTGTAAAGAGATTTTTTTTACTAAAATCAGACATTTTAACTAGAAATAAGACAAATATTCTTGTTAAGATTGTGAGTTTTTGCAGTGATCCATGTTACTTATCCTGTGAAGGACAGAGTCATATTGATAAGTTCAGAAAAGTGTTTTTTATTGTTGTGTTTTGATGTATTTGATGTAAGCCCAGTGGATATTTAAAGCTTACAGAAGGCTGCATTTAACTGCTGCTATGTCATTCCTGCAGTATTTCTGCAGCTGTTTTGGTCACTGCTATTATTTGTAATATATTATATTATTTGTAATCAGCACAAATTATCTGTCCCCATAAGATCAAATCCACCATCCCCCCTGATTTTGTTTTACAACTCGAGTACTGAGTAAACATATATTAACCTGTGAGGACAGGTACCAATAGCCTATATGCTTTTGAATAATACTCACTGGATTAATGTTACCAGTCAGTGCATATCAAGATTATGTTGTATGTTCAGTAGTGGAATGATGTACGAGGTTTGAAGGGACAGTTTCTACAAGGATGGACACAGTGAGTGACAGTGAGTCACACAGGTGAACACAACAGGTGACCTCACACCTTTCCTAGGTAGCTGGCTTTGCACCCCAGCCCACTTTTCTCTTCCTTTGAGATTAGATAGATTCTGTTACAGGAGGTTTTGGTTCATAAGAGCTCTAAATTTCAATTTCAATGTATTTATTTTGGTAGGGACAGTGTACATCAGGCAACATTTTCTTTTAATAAAAAAATAAAATGTAGATGCACCCAGATTGCAGCCATAGGCTGATTTACATCGGTAGTCCCCCTGCCAGATGTAATCAGCAAAAGTCATAATAACAACAACAATAATTATAATAATCACAAAAAGTCAACAATATATCACACATAACATGGCATATGCATTCACAATAAAAAATGACGATAAAACCCGTGCTGGGGAAATGGATGGTTTGTGAACTAAAGTGCTGTAGTGCTATGTTGTATCTGCTGTAAAACATGATAAATAGTAATAAATAGTTAAATAGTTGAATGTTACAGTGCTGTCAGTACATGAGTATGGTACATGCAAAATAAAATAAGTGGGGGAAAAAAAGGGGGGGACTGTACGGGGTGTGTAGATGAGGTTTGAGATTGCAGCAATGCAGAGTCCGGTGCTTAATTATTGTTATAATTGTGACTAGTTGTGGTTGTTATTTTGTGAGCTAATTAATTGATAAGCAGTGGAGGAGGAACCAGGCAGTCATAACTACGAAATGATGATAGATAAAAATTAGTCATAGGGAAGAGGGGGAAAAAAATAAAAATAAATATATAATAAATATATATAATATATATAATATATATATATAATAAATAAATAAATAAATAAATAAATAAATAAATAAATAAATAAATAAATAAATAAATAAATAAACAAAGAAATTGAAATTAAACATTTCTGGGGGGGAAGTCCTGGGGTGGCGGTGAGCTCCAGTGGCTTTTATTCAGGCCACATTTCCCCTGGAACTCTGCCACACATGGAATCAGTTTGCATCACAATTACATCACGTGAAGTGAAAGTGAGTGAAAGCAAAAGTAACTCGGAAATCAGTTCCCCAGAAGTGAAACTGACATTCACCTTTGTGAAGAGAACCAAATCTAAGCTGTGAATAGAGAAGTGAGGAGATGACCTGAAAACACACACCAAAGGGAAAAACCCTTTTTTCTTTGGATGTGCTGGAGGATGTCGGGGTCAGTGATCAGGTCGTCGTCCTGGTGACGACAGAACTGGAACTTCTCCATCGCGTGGTGGGTTTGTGTGTTCGTGTGTTATTCTTTTGAAAATATAAAACCTTCACATGAACAGTACACGTGTAAAGTGTGGTTCTAACTTGCACTATGAAAGTGCAAAGTGCAAGACTTGGGCCCCGTTTACACGGGGCAAAAACGGAGGCGTTTTCATGCGTTTTGGCCGTTCGTTTACACGAAAACAGAGCTCAAAGCCCCCAAAAAACGATCATTTCTGAAAACTCCGGCCAAAGTGGAGATTTTCAAAAACTCAGTTTTCACGTTTGCGTCTAAACAGAGAAAACGGAGGAAAACCGAGATTTACGTCACATTATGCGACAGAAACGTCACCAGCAGCGTCATGAGTGCGACCTGTGTTTACAATTTGTTTGGCCACCGTCAATATTTTCTTTTATTTTACCTGTTTTAAATTCTCTCAGACTCTCGTTTTAAAGCCTGAATTATGGTCCCGCGTTAAATCGACGCAGAGCCCTGCGTAGGCTCTGCGTTGGTGTAACGCGGGACCATAATTCAGGCTTTACTGGAAGTTACACGTGTCATTTGTTGATGTTTTTTTCCAGGATTCTGATTGGCTGGCATGATGTTAACAGCGTTTTCATGCGAGTCCGTGTAAACGAGGATATTTTTGAAAACGTAGAGGGGAAAATATCAATTTTTGTAAATACCCGGCTATGTGTAAACGTGGCCTTGGTTAACCTTAACACTTCACATCAAAGTTGCTATTTGTGAGCGTTTCAGTTCATATGAAGTTAAGTCCTCATACTGACCGATCAAGTAAAGGAGCTGGACTGACTGCTTGTTCCTGGAGCGTCTGCAGCCCAGTGGGACATAGACCCCTTTACCTCCAAACCAGTTCCAGGGCTGGTTCTGGTTCTGGTTCTGGTTCTGGTTCTGGTTCTGGTTCTGGTTCTGGTTCTGGTTCTGGTTCTGGTTCTGAGCCATTACGTTCGGGTACGTAAGCAACTGCGTAGTTACGTTTGCACATACGTCACACCATATCAGGAAGCCCAGAGATAAAAGCTGTTTTAATTTCAGCTGTAGCGCTGTTAATATGCCACTTTATTAAGTTTTAATATTTTTTCAGGCGTAAAAGTAACCGTTAAGATCCCCAACCTGGGCTCAGTTTATCCAAATAACGCCTGTTAAGAAATTTGCTCCAATGTTTTGGGGGATGAGAAGAGCCGCCGGCTCGAAGCTGCAGCAGCTGCAGCAGCAGCAGCAGCAGCTGCAGCAGCTGCAGCAGCAGCAGCAGCAGCAGCAGCAGCTCACGTCCGGAGAACAGACATGATCGCCAGGTCAAACTGTGCCGTCGTCCCGGGGAGAAAGTGATCCAATGAACTGACCTGCAGCTCTGTGGCTGAAATAAATCATTTAGGAAGATAAATGTTGGTTTAGATTAAATCTAACAGTTGTAGCTGCCACATTTTCTGAATATAAAGTGAAGCAATAAAAAATACAATATAATATATTATAAAGTGATAATAATATAAAGTGAATATAAAGTGAAATTTTCAATGGTAAATCAACGCAGAGCCTACGGCGTAGGGTACGGCGTACGGAGCGCGTCGCCGCGTAACCTACCCCGTAGGCTCTGCGTTGGTGTAACGCGGAACCATAAATCAGCCTTTATTCTGGCGAGATCTGAAAAAGACTTCGCAACAACGGGCAAGCGAGTGATTATGTACATTCACTGAGTGAATATTATGTTAGTAAAATATATATATTTCTCGCTAGAAATGTAATTAAAACACATTTTTATGCAGAAACTAACTCAAAATATTGATTTTATTCACTAAAAATTTGAAATGTCCGCCATGTTTTTTTGTTTGATTCAGTCTGCAAATGATGACGTAAAGCATTCTGGGAAATTTTCTCTAGCCCTCGGTCGGTGAGTCAGTATCTGAAATCCCTCGCTCTGTAGGGCTAGATTGATAACCACTACCCTCGTTATGTCCACTAGCCCTCGTTATGTCCACTAGCCCTCGTTATGTCCACTAGCCCTCGTTATGTCCACTAGCCCTACATGCAAAGAGGAATTGGGACACCACTACCCTCACGGGAACGTGCAAAATTTAGGGGTAGTGATGAAAAGTAGGACTAGGGGGGGATTGGGACTGGCCCTAACTACTGATTTTTATCCATTCTTTTTTGTTCAAATTTTAAAAATCATGCTTTTTATACATTTTTTTATGTATTTAAAAAAATATATATTGTTCTTCTTTTTTGTTTACATTTTAAATCATGTTTTAATGTCTCTGTAAAGCACTTTGAATCACCTTGTTGTTGAATTGTACTGTAGAAATAAACTTCCCCTTTAATTCAGTTTCATTTGCAGTTAAATAAAAACCAAGTGAATGCAAATCAAACTTGAAAGCCTTTCGTGATTTTTGAAAATCCTGCTGTAGTTGTCACTTAACTTTATTTCTTAAATGTACTTTTACATTTTCAAAAGTAGATAAAGTGTTTGTCTTTCCTAAAGTGAATGATGGAGGCCGATCTGCACAAGGACCTGAAAATGCTCAGAGTGACGACCTACAGAGGCCACAAGCCTCATGCAGTCAGCATCCATCTCTGCACCAGAACAGATTAAAGTCAAGTTAAAGTAAATGTAATGTATGTGTGCATGTGTTGTACATTTGTGAGATAAAAGTAGATTTAGAGTAATCTGTTGGGTTGTTCACATAAACACTGAAACGACTGCATTTGTTCATTTTACAGCGACATTCTCACCAGAGTGATTCCTCACAAGAAGACTGATTCTGGGAAACCGTCTTGCTGGAGGAAAAGGAAGGACAGAGGAAGTGAAAGACAAACTTGAAAGTGAAAGCAGTGTCATCTGGGATGAATGGAAGAAATCCTTCAGAGCATGATGTTGAACATCTTTTAACAGAGGGTTTCTAAATGTTTGCAGCTGCAGCTGCAGCATCCAGTAATCTGTGTGGTCGTTCACATAAACACTGAAACGACTTCATTGGTTTATTTTACGGTGACATTCTCTCCAGAGTGTTTCCTCACAAGAAGACTGATTCTGGGAAACCGTCTTTTTGGAGGAAAAGTTCTCCCAGTCCCAAACATGAAAGCAGAGGCTTCTGCAGACTTAACAGTCGGGGAGATGAAGCTTCTAAACAAGAAGACTGATTCTTTGAAACCGTCTTGTTGGAGGAAAAGGAAGGACAGAGGAAGTGAAAGACAAACTTGAAAGTGAAAGCAGTGAGTCATGTGGGAGGACGGTCCTGTCCACATGCTGCTGGTGTATAAAAGACTGGGATCTTCCCCTCAGCAGCATCAGGAGTCCAGAGCGACAGCAGACTGTGTGGAGTGAGAGCCGGAGCGTCTGCAGCCACAACCATGAATCCAGTCATCACCTTCTTCCTCACCTGCCTGCTGCTCCTCTGTGCTCAAGGTGAGGTGGAGGCTGAGCTCTGCAGCCGTTACCACGGTTACCTGCTGCTTCTGGATGCTGACTGACTCTGAGAGGGTCTGCAGGGACTCAGGTGCTGTCTCTTCTCCCCACAGGGCTGCCACTCAGCAGATCTCACAAATGCAAGTGTTCCGGCGGCTTCGTGAAGAAGATCAACCCAAAGCTCATCCAGGGAGAACCGCAGATCCTCCATCCCAGCGTCTTCTGTCCACGGACCGAGATCATGTGAGTCCCCGTGGTCGTGTTACCTGATCCTGATCCTGATGTTTCCTGCCGGTCCTCAGTCTTCCTCAGCTCCTCTCTGACATGCATCTTTGTTTCCTTTCAGTGTCACCATCAGAGGAAACCAGGAGAAATGTCTGAATCCAGAGTCGCTATTGGGAAAACAGATTCTGAACAGAAACATGTAAGATCCTCTCCACGTCTCAGGTTGTGCAGCAGGAGCTGTGATTGTTGAGGATGTTTCAGATCTCTGCAGCTTCTGTCTTCTTCAGGAAGAGGAAAGCTGGGAGCAGCAGCAGCACCACCACCACCACCACCACACCTCATCCCACCACTGGACACCACACCACTGCCCCCAACTCAACGTCCATCACAACCGTGCTGTAGCCAGCTGCCAACAAGGATTCTGCAGAGATGTTTTAAATACCGTACCTGAAATGAACTGCTGGAGAAAGGAAACATGAACATCCTCTGTTTTCATACTCCCCTGACTTTGAATCAACTTGAGGATGTGGGGTCATGGTTGCATCACCCGGAGGAGGATGGATCTGAGACTTTTTTCTCTTTGCTCTTTCCCTCAAAAGTCTCCACATGCGCCAGGCATATTGTGTAGACAATGTATAGTTTTTAGATATACCACAAATAAATGAAGAAACCAGTTTATTTGTTTTGGTTTACTTGACACATCAGCATTAATGTGTAATGTATAAACTAGGGCTGTTAGTTTAGCGCGTTAATTAGATTAATTAATGACACTGCTAATTAACGCGTTATGAAAATGAACGCAATTAATTATGAGTGGCAAAATGCGTGAGCATTTTAAATTTGTCCCATTGAGGGAGCCGTAGTTCACTTGGCAGTAACAGGTCACTTCCCTCCTGCTGCTGGTCAAACTAACACAGACCTGGACGACTCAGGGGAGACTCAGCTAATCTTTGCTGGGCCTTTGAACGGCAAGTTTATGTAGAAAAAGAAAGAAGACGGGACTTTCAACAAGAACACGGTGATTTGTACATTTTGTAATAAAGAATTTTCCTATCACCGGAGCTGCTCCAGCCTGAATTATCATTTAAACACTAAACAAGTTCCACTGTAAACGTTACAGCTACTAGTACTTGAATTGATGTATTGAATCAGCTTTAGTTTTAATTTTGAATTGAGAGTCTGCTTAAGTGCCTATTTGAGACTCAGCCTTATTTTATTAATTGTATTTATTTAACTGTATTTGCATTGCATTTTTGAATAAAGCACCTGGACTAATTGGTTTGCTGATGTGCTTGAGCTTTTTCTTTTGCATTTCATTTATGAACACTTGAACACTTCACCAATAAAAATGTGGATTTCAAATCTTCTCTTACTAGTGTATTCAATTGATTAGTCATGCACTGCAATGTTGCAATGTATGCACTAGTATAAACGTCCAGGGGCCCGACCTCTCCCCAGCAGACCCCTATGGCAAGCTGTTTTAACATTTAACAGCTAGACTGGATATGTGTTTCAGATATCCGCAATTCCATTCTTCCTAGTCAAAAAGAGCATTTCAGATATCTACAATTACATTCTTCCTATCCACAATTGTCATTCCAGATATCAAACAATGTCACTTCTGCCATTCATGTGTGTGGGGTTTCTAATTACAGATATCTACAATTCAGTTGCAGATATCTGCAATGTGAATTACGGATATCTGCAACTGAATTACGACTAGCTGTAATTCCAGTTTCAGATATCTACAATTTAATTCTGACTAGTCCTAATTACAGTTCAAGATATCTTTAATTCCCCTCAATTCAAGATATTTACATTGTCCTTTTTAGATATCTGAAATTAAGTTTTGACTAGTCAGAATTAAGTTGTAGATATCTCAAACTGGAATTACCGATAGTCATAATTTAATATCTGTAATGAAGTTATAGATATCTTGAAATTAATTTTAATGAGATATCTCAAATTAGAGATATCTTTAACTTCCATTCTGCCTTGTCAAAATGTAATTACAGATATCTTGAATTAGAGTTTTGACTAGTCAAAATGACCTCATAGTTATCTTGAATGATAATTCTGACTAGTCACAATGTAATTACGACTAGTTAAAATGCAGTTGTAGAAATCTGCAATGTTAATTCCGGATAGTCAAACTTTAACATTAAATGTTAAAACAGCCCACACAGCTCTGAAACCAAAAACCTACAGCCTGCACTGAGAAACACCCAAAAATTAGTTTGCAGGCTTAATGGGACAAAATAACTTTGGATACTTTTCATCATCATGTTTTTTAATGTATTACAGGTCTGACATGTAAAAAGCGATATACATAAACATATGAAATTAAGTTGGGGTCATGTGATCCGAGCAGGCACCACGACACCAGTCCAGTCTTTTATTCAGCCTTTCAAACATCACATCAGTCACACTAAATAATTTAAGTGAATAATTGCGGCTCACAATGACCATCAAGAATGAACCGCTAAAATACTGAAGCACTTAGTTAGTTAGTAATACGTTTCACCTCAGCTAAAGCTCCGAGCAGAGGCCGCTCACACAAGCTCACACAAGCTCACACAGCTCCATCTTCTGGTCCTGGGCCCACGATACCGGAACAAAATGGTGCTTTTCCACTAGCACCTACTCGGCTCTACTCAACTCTGGTCTGGTTTCTTTTCCACTACAATCCAGCACCCAGATCAGAAGTAGCAGGTTTCGAGAAGCTGCTGTGACGTATTTGATTGTGAATCTAAACGAAGAAGACAACAACACTAAAGATGTAGAACCTGGAGGAGATGATAGATGTGCTGCTGGGTCTGTGGCTTGTGTTTGATATCAAGTTAAAAAATGAGGGTGAGAGAAACTTCAAACAGCGACGCTTTTTAATTTTCTTTTGTTTGTCTCGGCGCTGCTGAAAAGTCAGCTGGAGCCGTGAGCAGCTATGAAGAGACAGAGCTCCTGGTAGATCTGGTCGTTCCTTATCTCCATCTAGATCTTTTTAATTCTCTCCTCAGCACCAGGTTTATGAACATCTGCACCTCAGAGTTGGATCAAACAGACTTTTGCTGCCGTTGCTGGTTGAATAAAATGAACAAGAATCCGTCAGAGTCTCTTTCACTGATTTCCTCCTCCTGACTCAGACGTCTGACTCCAACCCCCCGACCAATCAGTGGCCTGTAGTGTGATGATGTCATATACAGCCCACTCAGACGCTTAGAACCTCGGCAGAATAGATACAGAAAAGTATCTACTCTGCACGTTGGACCCCTAGTGGGAAAGAACCAAACCGAGGCGAGTGGAGTCGGGCTGAGTAGGTACTAGTGGAAAAGCACCAAAAGTTCCTCCTGCATCACTGAAACTAGCCACTTCATCAAGGCACTCTGCAGCCACCAGGGGGAGCTCTGGTGACCAGCAGGGGGAGCTCTGCAGCCGATGGAAAACTCAATTCAATTTCAATTCAATTTACATAGCGTCTAATACAACAAAAGTTGTCTCTATAAAAAATTAAAATGAAAAAAAAACCTCCTGCCTTTAACACTGATTCAACTCATTACCCCGATGTTTTCTGAGCAGGAACACAAAGTAAAAGACGTCTGAGCTGCAGATTTCTTCTTTAACACTGAATGTGAGCCGACACGGAGGAACAGAGACTCTGGAGCCTCCAACACGGACACTCCACTTTACACAGCTGTAACACACCTGCAGCAGGCCGGCCATCAACAACACACCTGCAGCAGGTCGGCCATCAACAACACACCTGCAGCAGGTCGGCCATCAACAACACACCTGCAGCAGGTCGGCCATCAACAACACACCTGCAGCAGGTCGGCCATCAACAACACACCTGCAGCAGGTCGGCCATCAACAACACACCTGCAGCAGGTCGGACATCAACAACACACCTGCAGCAGGTCGGCCATCAACAACACACCTGCAGCAGGTCGGACATCAACAACACACCTGCAGCAGGTCGAGCATCAACAACACACAACCACTTACTGCAGAAACTAAGTGACATTAAAATAACAAGAATACAAATAAATAAAAGGACTTGAAGTGAAGTTGGATTCTGAGAGTTTCTTCTTAGTTTTAGAGAAATCTAATCTGCCCTTTCATAGTTTTGTGGAGAACGTCCAACTAGAATCTAGGAGCTGTTAACCTGGTTAGTTACAGGGTAGAGGGTATTTACCTCCAGACCCGGTGGACTGGAACGTGAGATGAACATGTTTGGTTGATCGAATCAGCTGGAATATGCCGGCCCTTGTGGTTGCCACGCCCACATTATTCAAACGTGTGGCTGTGATTATCAACAGCTCCTTTATGGCGCTTTTCCACCAGCACCTACTCAGCTTTACTCAGCTCAACTCGGCCTGGTTTCTTTTCCACTACAATCCAGCACCCAGATCAGAAGTAGGAGGTTGGAGAAGCTGCTGTGATGTATTTGATTGTGTATCTAAATGAAGAATACAACACTAAAGATGTAGAACCTGGAGGAGATGATAGATGTGCTGCTGGATCTGTGACTTGTGTTTGATATCAAGTTAACAAATGAGAGTGACAGAAGCTTCAAGCAGCGACCCTTTTTAATTTATTTAGTTTGTCTCTGCTGCTGAAAATTCAGCTGGATCCGTGAGCAGCTATGAAGAGACAGAGCTCCTGGTAGATCTGGTCGTTCCTTATCTCCGTCTAGATCCCTTTTTAATTCTCTCCTCAGCACCAGGTTTATGAACATCTGCACCTCAGAGTTGGATCATGAAACAGACTTTTGCTGCCATTGCTGGTTGAATAAAATGAACCAGAATCCGTCAGAGTCTCTTTCTCTGATTTCCTCCTCCTGACTCAGACGTCTGACTCCAACCCCCCGACCAATCGGTGTCCTGTAGTGTGATGATGTCAGATACAGCCCACTCAGCAGCTTAGAACCTCGGCAGAATAGATACAGAAAAGTATCTACTCGGTAGTTAGACTCCGAGTGGGAAAGAACCAAACCAAGACGAGTCGGGCTGAGTAGGAACTAGTGGAAAAGCGCCATTAGATTTGTAAAAAAAGAAAACAAGACCAGTTGCGTTGTCAAAACCAACTGTGCTGATGAAGCCAGAATACAACGCCAGTCTGGGCCGGAGGGATTCAAGCAGTCGTCTTTGGTCAGACCCAAAAGCTTCTTCTCAAATCCTCAGGTCCAGAGCTGAGGCCGCTCCGCTCAGGTCCGGCCCACTGCAGCTCTGACTGGAATCCTGCACGTCCCCACATCCCCATGATGCACGAGTCGCTCCAGCCACTGGCCTTCACTTTGACATTTTGACTCTCGCCATATTTTTTTACACTAATTTCTTTGTTGCAGCGACTTGTAGACCCGCGCAGAGACAACTGTTGCTGCTGTGTGAGCGGGAGTGAATCTGAGCTGGGTTGTGGTGTCGTTCTGGGAGCCGGGGTGAACATGTGGTCCCCTCTAAACATCTACTCCATTAAAGTCTGGTTAAGTCTGTTACAGGCGTTGGCCACGCGGTGCACACAAACATGTAAGCAGAGGTGGTAGTAACGAGTTACATTTACTTGAGTAAGTTTTGGGAAATGTTGTACTTTTAGGAGTAGTTTTGAATCACTATACTTTTTACTTTTACTTGAGTAGATTTGTGAAGAAGAAACTGTTCCTCTTACTCCGCTACATTAGGCTACGTTGAGCTGTTACTTTTCTTTTATCCCTTTTATCCGCGTACGCGTCAATCTCATGACATCACTGAGTGATTCTTTGGGAAAAATGTTTGTTTTTGCATGTTTTGTCACATTTACACAGACTCAAACACACACAGAGTTTCTATGAGTTCATGTTTGTTCTAGTTCTGCTGGTTAAAAAAGAAAAGTACAAAGGCTGGAAATTTTGTGCTACTTGTGCTTAATTTATTTATTTATTCTGTTATTATTTTATTTATTTTATTATTTATTAAAGTACTTGAATTTACTTTACGATTATTTTAATTTAAGCTATTTTTTATTAATTTTAATTGATTTTATTATTTTATTGATTTAATTTGCCTGAAGATGATTATTTTGTACTTTTGTCTGTTTGAATGGTTGTGTTAAAAAAATTAATCAGACGTTACTCAACAGTTACTCAGTACTTGAGTAGTTTTTTCACCAAGTACTTTTTTACTTTTACTCCAGTAATTATTTGGATGACGACTTTTTACTTCTACTTGAGTCATATTATTCTGAAGTAACAGTACTTTTACTTGAGTACAGTTTTTGGCTCCTCTACCACCTCTGCATGTAGTCTGCAGGTTGGGCGGCCGCGTACACACAGAAAAGGCTGCTCCACTGACGGCTTGGCTCATGACTCAAGTGATGCGCTGGTTCTGGAAAGTCGTAGTCCGGCTCTGCCGGGCTCAGAGCTGGTGAGCCCTGGTTGGTGTGCGTGTTCAGGGGGAGGGGGTGGTGTCAGGCAGGATACTGGGCCGGCTGGGTTCCTGCAGGAGTCTGGGCCGGGTGGGTTCCTGCAGGAGTCTGGGCCGGCTGGGTTCCTGCAGGGTTCTGCTCCAGCAGCTGCTGCAGCGGACGCAGGAACACCAGCATCACCGTGATGTTGTCGCTGGAACCGGCCTCCTTAGCGTGAGCCACCAGCTGCTGGGCCACCCGTAGGCCCGCGGCCCGGTCGGGGGACGTGGGCGGGGCGTCACCCGCCCCCCCCAGGTCCCCGGTCTGCTGCAGCGCGTCCAGGACCAGAGAGGGAACCTCCGGTGGTCCGACTGCATCGAAGAAGCCGTCGCAGGCCAGCAGCACGTAGTCCTCGTCCCCCAGCAGCGGGACGGTGGAACAGTCGGCATCTCCAGAGATGTAAGGCTTCTGGTCAAAGTCACCTGGAGGGGAGAGGGCGGGTCAGGTTACCACGGAGACGGCCAGACAGAAGCTTATTTTTGAAAATTATATATATAAAATAAATATATATGATATATTAATATATATTTTACCAACATGGTATTAACCATTAATATATATGCAGACAAAAAGGGGGGAAAAAAAAAAAAATCGTATTTTCGCGATACACCGCTATGAAAAAAATGGAGGAAGCTCCGACTGGCGGAGTTAAGACTGAATTATAGTTCTACGTTAACGCGGAACCATAAATCAGCCTTTACACTGTGTCATGCATGCGATGCGAGCCAGCGTCAGCGACAAAATCAATTCCATTGCTTTATTTTCTATTGGACTGTCCTTACTGGATGCAGCGACGCAGCGAAGCAGCATTTTGAGCTGAACATTTGTCGGACGCCCTGCTTCTATTTTCTTCCTGTCACTCGCGTTGAGAGCCGGTTGAAAGCGCTGCAGGAAACAGTCATGGATGAGGAACGGCTGATCCAGTTAGTTGAAATGAGAAGTTATCTCTATGATTCCTCCTCATTTCACTACAAAAACATCAATAAAGTGGCAGCTGCTGGAGGGAGATGGACAGAGAGACGATGTCACGCAGTGCTACGATAGTCGGACGCTCATGCAGTTACACGGTTTTATAGTTGTGGCCGTGGTTTCACGCATTGGAATCTGAACGGCTCGTAGATCCACATCACACTGGACGGCTCATCCGGGCGGCTGTACAGACACTGCAGAATTTGGTTGCTTTCCTCCTTCTCTGAGTTGGCAGGCTGAGGGGAGACCACTTTATATATGTTAAAGCAAGAAAAAACCTGTTTTTTTATAATAGGATATACTTTTTTTTATACCTTTTCATACTTTCGTGTGTATTCAGTAAAATTGTTGAGCGTGTGTGTGTTTGCTGCTGCACAATTGAATTTCTCCTCTGGGGGATCAATAAAGTTTATTCTATTCTATTCTTCCCTGTTTCCCATCTTCAAAAGAAAAACTAGGTGGGGAAACATTTTTTTTTTAAAAAGAAGAAGATGAAGACATTGCGTATATAAAATCTTTGTCATCCCGTGTCCTGTTTTCAACAACATTTTATAAATATAAGCAGAGAAATGCTGTAATCATGCACCACTGCTCACCGATGGCTCTGGATACGGCGTAGGTGCCGTTGACGCGCCAGCAGCCCATGAAGGTGATGCAGCCGCCCAGGTCCTCAATCCTCTGCTTCTCGTCCTGTGGAGTGTGAGGACAGAAGAAAGCTGCTCAGCATGTCGTCCTCACCATCCTCTGGATGCAGGCATGCTCACGCCGCATCAATTTACAGGAAAAACTGTTTTTTAAACCATGGCAAGAGCACCACCACGGCCTGACAGGCCTGGAGTCCCTGTAGGAGCATTTAGCAGAGCAGAGTTCATTTAAATGGACGAATTCCATATTTTGTTGCCAAGTTTCAGTAAGTAATAGGAAGGCCAAGTTTTCGCTGTTAAATAAGTCATTTAGTATAAGAGCAATACACCCCCTACTTTCAACCACTTCACCCTAAAAATGAAGCCACAGGCGTAGGGCCCTTGTAATGTTCCCTAGGGATTGGGACACCACTTGCTACGTCACTGCGTGGTTTACGTTCGGGTACGTAAGCGACTGCGTAGTTACGTTTGCACATACATCACACCATATCAGGAAGCCCAGAGATAAAAGCTGTTTTAATTTCAGCTGTAGCTGTTAATATGACACTTTATTAAGTTTTAATATTTTTTCCAGGCGTAAAAGTAACCGTTAAGATCCCCAACCTGGGCTCAGTTTATCCAAATAACGCCTGTTAAGAAATTTGATCCGATGTTTTCGGGGATGAGAAGAGCCGCCGGCCCAGGAGCGGATTTATGGTTCCACATTAAATCAACGCAGAGCCTACGGCGTAGGTTACGCGGCGCCGCGTAACCTACGCCGTAGGCTCTGCGTTGATTTAACGCAGAACCATAAATCAGCCTTTATTCTGGCGAGATCTGAAAAGACTTCGCAACAACGAGCAAGCGAGTGATTATGTACATTCACTGCGTGAATATTATGAAAGTAAAATATATATTTCTCGCTAGAAATGTAATCAAAACGCATTTTTATGCAGAAACTAACTCAAAATATTGATTTTATTCACTAAAAATATTAAATGTCCGCCATGTTTTTTTGTTTGATTCAGTCTGCAAATGATGACGTAAAGCATTCTGGGAAATTTTCTCAGGCCCTCGGTCAGTGAGTCAGAATCTGAAATCCCTCACTGTGAAGGGCTAGATTCATACACACTAGCCCTCGATATGTGCACTCCCCCTAGGTGAAAAGAGGAATTGGGACACCACTACCCTCACGGGAACGCACAAAATTTAGGGGTAGGGATGAAAAGTAGGACTAGCGGGGGGATTGGGACTGGCCCTAAGGGCCTTGTTTGCCACACAGCGCGGATTTATCAGGCACATTTTGACTGAGGTGAGCACAGTGTCATTATCAGCACAGGGGGATTTGGAGTTCAGTGTAATTTGACGAATGACACGTGCACCGCGACGCTCCGCTCTGAGCTACGATGAGAACGTAGGTGAGTGATTCTGACTGGGATTTGCATCATTATTGGGACTAGCGGGGTAGCAGTAGTAGATCCACCTAGGGGCGCTCACGTGGGCTGTAGGGGAGGGACAGGTTTGTAGGAGAAGACCGGAGATGACCTGAGGTGGGCAGACGTTTGAGAGCAGTTAGGATGCAGGAGAATTACAAACGGTGACGAATAAGTTGTCGGTTAAGGACTGTGAGCCCAGCCATCGCAAACTACGGCCCCGGGCCCGCCAGACTCGTCCAAATCATAGTAAAAACCTCATTAATTTCCCTGCAAATCCCACGTTTCCCCAATAGATGGCACATGCGCACTCAAACACATTGACCGCTGTTGGAGTGGCGCGTATTATCAGACACAAGGTTTGTCATGACACACCTGAAAAATCCCAGGTGCTTCATATGTGTGTGTGGTGACAGAATTAATTAGACAAGCTAAAATGATTTGTTAACTGCATGAGCTGTTGCAATTTCTTTCTTTTTTTGCACTTTAAATGGATATTGAAAAGCCTATTTGAGTTATTTATTTCTTAGTTATTTATTACATACAATACATACATTTTTTGTTTATGCCCAAAAAAAGGAATGTTTTATTGGACACAAGAATAACTACTGCCATGTTTTTTTTCCCTTTAAATATGTTTAAAAGTAAGAAAGCATTAAAGTTTTCAGTTATAATTGCATAAATTGTCTATTTTTCATTACTTTATATACTGTCTTGGGGTTACATTTGCATAAAATGCTAAAAACCAAATTATCAAAAATTAAAAACCGAATGGAAAAATGGAAAAAATTAAGACAGAATGTGGGAAAAACTAAAGGCAATTTCATACGGCCTCCGTTTGCTGTCCTGGATCTGTTTGGTAATTCTGACCCACACAATTGGCGCTTTTATACTAGTACCTACTCGTCACGCCTCCACTTGCCTCCACTCGCCTGGCCCTCGTTTCTTTTCAGTACCCTGTTCCTTCCTGCCATTCCCTGTATGGAACCTCCAGGCCAGGTAATGTGTGTGTGTTGAGCGTCTTTACCTCTCTGTCAGGTTTATGGGGGTCCATCAGGGTAACGACTTGTCCATTCCGGACCAGGATTGCTTGAGAGTCTCCGAGCCAAGCCACGGTGAGCTGCTGACCATGGATCAGCACCGCCACTCCGGTGCTGCCGCTGCGCAGACGCTGCAGACACAAACATGAGAGCACCGTCAGCCAGGCATCGCCTGCAGCCTCCTGCTGCAGCAGCCTCCAGCCTCCCGCACCAGCAGCCTCCAGCCTCCCGCAGCAGCAGCCTGCAGCCTCCCGCAGCAGCAGCCTGCAGCCTCCCGCACCAGCAGGCTGCAGCCTCCCGCAGCAGCAGCCTGCAGCCTCCCGCAGCAGCAGCCTGCAGCCTTCCTGCAGCAGCAGCCTGCAGCCTCCCGCACCAGCAGGCTGCAGCCTCCCGCAGCAGCAGCCTGCAGCCTCCCGCAGCAGCAGCCTGCAGCCTCCCGCAGCAGCAGCCTGCAGCCTCCCGCAGCAGCAGCCTGCAGCCTCCCGCACCAGCAGCCTGCAGCCTCCCGCACCAGCAGCCTGCAGCCTCCCGCAACAGCAGCCTGCAGCCTCCCGCAACAGCAGCCTGCAGCCTCCCGCAACAGCAGCCTGCAGCCTCCCGCAACAGCAGCCTGCAGCCTCCCGCACCAGCAGGCTGCAGCCTCCCGCAGCAGCAGCCTGCAGCCTCCCGCAGCAGCAGCCTGCAGCCTCCCGCAGCAGCAGCCTGCAGCCTCCCGCAGCAGCAGCCTGCAGCCTCCCGCAGCAGCAGGCTGCAGCCTCCCGCAGCAGCAGGCTGCAGCCTCCCGCACCAGCAGCCTGCAGCCTCCCGCACCAGCAGCCTGCAGCCTCCCGCAACAGCAGCCTGCAGCCTCCCGCAACAGCAGCCTGCAGCCTCCCGCAACAGCAGCCTGCAGCCTCCCGCAACAGCAGCCTGCAGCCTCCCGCAACAGCAGCCTGCAGCCTCCCGCAACAGCAGCCTGCAGCCTCCCGCAACAGCAGCCTGCAGCCTCCCGCAACAGCAGCCTGCAGCCTCCCGCAGCAGCAGGCTGCAACCTCCCGCGGCGGCCTGCAGCCGGCTGCCTTTGACACCCATGACACTTTCAGTATGAATGCAGGGTTAGGAAGAAAATAAAAACCCTCTTAAACATTCTGACATTAAACTTGCTAGAAAAGATTCTTACAATTTCAGTGTCTTGTATATTGCAAATTTACATGAAAATATACTCAGAATTTCTTTACCAACATCAAATTTGCGAAATATATTCCATTTTTTTGTAACTTGCAAAACAAGAAATTTTGATTTTTATTGCAAATTTGAGTTGAAAAGAATGTTGTCAGAATCTGTTTCCTGTTTGACAGCAGAAGTTCCACCAGAACAATCTGCACATGGAGCCCTCCCAGCACTCCTGGCTGCTGCATGCAGGTCCCTGCAGGGACCAGCTCACGTTTAGTTTAGTTTATTGTTTTGCACAGTTTTAAAAATATACAGGAAATATCAAATATAAATACTATAGGTGCAGGGAGAGGCAAAAAACCCAATGGGCTTATTTGAAGCCTCCACCGAAGTTATTAAAATTTCATGTGTTATAAAGAACACAAGATTAACATACAAAAACAAAAAGTATAACTACACAAAAGTAATGGCAAACTAATAATGCAATATATAAATAATAAAGAATAAAGACAAAAAATAAGTGTGTGAGAGTGTGCATGGGATATTGTTTTTACAACTTATATTACTTATATTGACTCCTGAGCAAATAAGACGGTACATGTCACTATGAGTGAAACATAAAAAAAAACAAAAAAAGTTCCTTCAAACGTCTTTTGTAACATTTCAAAGAGAAAGAGCTCTTTGCCAAGTGGGAAAAATCATTCCACAATTTAGTGCCCCCAAATCTCACCAAAAATTGACCTCTCCAAGTGAGAAATTTAGGAAGATAAAGATCTGAGGATTGTTGAGTTGAATAAGAATGAACCGTGAATTTAATTTAAAGTAAGTCTTGAACTGTCCAGGAATATTCCCTTCACTTGAATCTATCTTATAAATAAAAACGCATATCTGAAAAATATTGATATCATAAATACCGTATTTTCTGGACTATAAGCCGCTACTTTTTTCATAGGTTTTCCACCATGCAGCTTATACAAAGGTTATTCTGTGGATTTTTCTTCCACTGCTCGGGGCGCTCTAACTGGAATTAGAATCAACACTAAGGGTGCTTTCACACCTGTACCGTTTCAAGCAGTTGTTCCGATACAGGGAACGTTTCCCCCTAAAGATCGGAACGTTTGGTATATGTGAACACAGCAATCGCGCTCTGAAACGGTACAAAACAAGCGTTCCGAGATCACCTAGGAGAGGTGGTCTCGGAACGCTTCCAATCGAGACCTGAAACGGTTCATTTTTTTATGCGACCACAGCGCAATGAGAGGAGTCGGTGCAGCCTCCACCACCGTCTCTCCTATTGGACATGCCGAGATGTTGTCCCAGCACGGCACAAATTAAACATTGTATGAAATTAAACAGCAGCGCAAACCCGGCTGCGGCAGGCGGCCTCTCGTCCGCTGCCGGGCTCCGCTCTGCGCCGAGCGCATAAGCCTGATTTATGGTTCCGCGTTAAAACGACGCAGTGCTTACGCCGTACCCTACGCCGTAGGCTCTGCGTTGGTGTAACGCGGAACCATAAATCACCCTAAAGCCGCGGCTGCGGTCTGTGCTGCGCTGAAAGGGGCGTGTTGTTTATCCCGGGGTGCGGAAGAGGAAACTCCTTCCGCGTTCATTTGACCAATCAGAGAGCAGCTGGTTAGCGCATGGCATTTGTTATCAGCTTTGAAACGGTACAGACGTTTGCCTTGTGAACACAAACTCCACAAACGAGAAACGGAACAACTGTATCGATTCAGCCCCTGAAACGGAACAAAACAAACGGGCCACAGGTGTGAAAGCACCCTAAGACAAAATAAATGCAAAGAAGAATACGCTACTTCTTCTTTACCAGATAGAAGTAGAAGCAGATTTCAAACAGATAAACAGATAAATAAATAGCGGTTATTTCTCTTGGTTCTGTCCCGTTTTAATCAGCAAAGTTGCTGCTGTGTTAGAAGACACTGTTAGGAAAGGATCTATTTAGATACAAACATGTACATCATTTACAGTTCAAAATCCTTCTGTACATGTAGTAAATATCAAATCTAACAACAGAAATATCTGCGGCTTGCATATCTTTTTTTTTTTTAAATAGAGCAGGTGCGGCTTATATGCAGGTGCGGCTTATAGTCCAGAAAATACAGTACTAAGAATCGGGAGTCTGTGAAATAAAGGAGTAGATGAAGCGTGTGACTCTGATGGAGTTGCTAATCCTGGGTGTCAGGTGCTGCTCCGTACCTCTCTCTGGGCTTTGCCCCGGAACATGTCGTCCGTGTGCTTGAAGGCGCTCTTAAAGGCCGCGGCCGTGTCGCTCTGCAGCGTCTCCTGTTGGCTCAGAGCTACGTGAAGGTGGTTAGCAGCGTAGGCGGCGGCGTCCACTCCCCCATGGCCGTCGAACACGGCGTAGTAGGAGCGCTCCACTCCATCCTGCAGCACACCCCGACACAAGCACACCCAGCCCCGTTGGTCTGGATTCTATCACCACTGAGCAGAGATACTGGCTGGACGGTGTTGGGTCCTACCTGGAGTCCAAACAGCTGGTTGAACTCAGCTAAGGCCACGTGTTTGTCCTCCATCTTCCTCCTGGTGTTCTTGATGGCGTGCACGGAGCAGAGGAGGGGCCGGCCGGGGCAGGGGGGCAGCCTGAGCGGGTTCTGCACCCATACCAGCGCCACGTTGATCAGCCGGTTCAGGAAGAGACGCTGGACAGACTCGGACTGGAGCACTGGGAGGAAAAGCAACGGGAGGATCAGCACAATACAGTGTTGTTCCTGCACCCCCCTGCTGGGGGGGCTGTTGTTGCTGCACCCCCCCCTGCTGGGGGGGCTGTTGTTGCTGCACCCCCCCCTGCTGGGGGGACTACCGGGCACAAGAGTTGCTTTTAACCTCATTTCTATGAAATTAAAAACGACACTGAGAAATATGTTTTTTGTTGTTTATCTGTGGTTGTATTTGTACAGAAGAGTATTAGGGCCAGGCAGGAGCAAAATAAAAATAATATTTTAGAGGAGGAAGATTTTTTTTTCATTATGCACTTCGAGAAAAAAAGAGTCGAAATGTCAAGAAAAAAGTTGAAATGTTGAGAAAAAAAAAGGACTGTCTCAGAAAATTACAATATTGTGATAAAGTCCTTTATTTTCTGTAATGCAAAAATGTCATACATTCGCGATTCATTACAAATCAACTGAAATATTGCAAGCCTTTTATTATTTTAATATTGCTGATCATGGCTTACAGTTTAAGAAAACTCAAATATCCTATCTCAAAAAATTTGAATATTCTGGGAATCTTAATCTTAAACTGTAAACCATAATCAGCAATATTAAAATAATAAAAGGCTTGCAATATTTCAGTTGATTTGTAATGAATCCAGAATGTATGACTGTATGACTGTACTGAATGTATGTATTTTTTTTTTTTTTTTTTTTTTTTAAATTGCAACTTTTTTCTCAAAGTGCACAATAAAAAAAAATCTTCCCCTCTCAAATATTTTTTCTCCTTCATTGCCTTAATACTCTTCCGTATATTTGCCACAATACAGGAGAAGAAAAAAAAAAAAAAAAAAAAAACCTTTGACCTTTAAGAGAAGCTCAGCACTTACAGACCGCCTCTTCCTCCTCTTTCTCCTCCTCCTCCTGGGGCTCAGCGTCTTTGGGGACACGGCAGGGGGACAGGTCGTCCTTCAGCAGCTGGGCCAGGGCCGCCTGACACAGGAGGGCCCCGGGGCCCGGGGGGGCACCCCTGCACATCACACAGATACACATGTTCACGTACAACACACCACCACCACAGGAAGGCTCAGATACGCTGACAGGGGGGGACGTCTAACTGCCCCAGCAGGGGCTCGTCTCTGCTGGGTGTTTTTACCGCACATAGGAAACAGGAAGTGGGAGAACAATGCAATTTCTGCAGACAGGAAGTCAACGCTTCCTGACTTCGGAGAGAAAAATGTCAGCAGACCAGAGAGAAACCGTTTTAGAGGTTTTGCACTTGGTGTGATTTAATCGAGTTCAGCTGTACTTCAGCAATCATTCAAAGCTGCTGGAGTTCAGAGATTTTCCATCTGCAGAGAAGCGAGATAAAGCTCAATAAAAGGGAGGTTGCTTTTAGTGATGGGAGTTTGGGGAATTTAGCTACATCTTAGACAGAAGTTCAGTTTGATCTCCACCTTGGGCATTCCTTCATCACATGCACAGATCATTTGCAGTATTCTGTGCACCACACCGTGGTCTTTTTATGACTCCACATAGCGGGTGCTGGCAATGCACTGCAGCAGACAGCAAGTACGATTCTGCTGCTGCGTGACCGGAACCTTCCCAACAACACTGCAAAAACTACAAATCTTACCAGGAATATTTGTCTTATTTCTAGTTAAAATGTCTCATTTTAGTCAAAAAATCTCATTACACTTAAAACAAGAGTCATTGACAGATAAATAACTTGTTATTTAACAATTTTCACCTGTTTCAAGTAAATTTTCACTTGAAATAAGTAGTAAAATCTGCCAGTGGGACAAGATTTATCTTCTCATTACAAGCAAAAAAATCTTGTTCCACTGGCAGATTTTTCTACTTATTTAAAGTGAAAATCTACTTGAAACAGGTGAAAATGGTCAAATAACAAGTTATTTTTCCAGTGATGACTCTTGTTTTAAGTGTAATGAGATTTTTTGACTAAAAATGAGACATTTTAACTAAAAATAAGACAAATATTCCTGGTAAGATTTTGAGTTTTTGCAGTGAACTGAAGAGCCATGCTTCACGCACCGCGCACTGGCCTGCTGTGTGAAGCGTATACCGGTCAGCAGTATGCTACATATTCCAGATCTGCCTCCAAAGACTATATCCAGTCAAGAAAGTTTGGATCACATTACTGGGGAAATATATTTGATCTGTGATATTATAAACGTTTAACTAACTGCTACAATACAGGGGACTGGAGCGGCATGGCCAGAAAAAGCAGATACCTTCTCTTCTCACGTGTGTCATGCACACACACCGAGCCAACACAGGCCCGGGGCTGCAATGACTGACTTACTGCAGGTGCCAAGGTGCCAGTCCCGGGACAATAGGGCGTCTAGCTGCTGTTGAGCTGGGGACTGTTCTAGAGCTGATTGTGCTAAAAACAAAGTTGCAAAAGCTGCAAAACATAAACAGACAACGCTGCACATTCTCTACACTTCAAAATGTGCACCGACAGAGTCGTGCACCGACAGAGTCGTGCACCGACAGAGTCGTGCACCGACAGAGTCGTGCACCGACAGAGTCCTGCACCGACAGAGTCCTGCACCGACAGAGTCCTGCACCGACAGAATCAGCAGGAATGCGAGGAATGCAGCTGCTGTGCCGTCTGCACAAACATGGACACTTGCATGCACTCGGAGGAGAGCAAAGACTATGGGCAGAAATATGTGCCACTAGAAACTGAATTTGAATAATTTATATTTGAATTGCTCAACTTGAATAATTAAAGAACTTTTAAAAAAACAGAATCTGAATCACATAATTTGAATTTGTATTGTTTAATTTGAATTTTTCTACAAAACGGCAAGATATAAATCTACACTTTTTACACAGAACAGAGAAAACACAATAAGTTTCGAAATATCTCGCTCCCATTGGTCGTTTATATTGTTGAAAGAAAATAGAGGTTATAGTAGGCTACGTGAAAAGGAGTTCTTTGTATCTGCACTCGATTGCTCTTCCTCTGGAAGACCCGGATGTCTGGCACAGTAAAATTGAAATTGAATTGCAAGAACTGAATTTGAATTATGAGAACTGAATGTAGATTCAGTTTTTCAATGCAATGATTCAAATTAAACAATACAAATTCAAATTATGTGATTCAGATTCAGTTTTTTTATGCAATTATTCAAGTTGAGCAATTCAAATTCAAATATAAATTATTCAAATTCAGTTTCTAGTGGCACATATATTGCTGCCCATAAAACACACCCTCGCTTGGAGAAGCGTGCAGATCCGGAGGGGTTTCCACCGTGTCCTTTATATGCATGTCCCGTTCAGATGAGGGATAAACAGCTTCATCTCTGTGCAGCTGCACGTTGAGGGTAGAACCAGTCATGGACTTGACTGGGATGGATTTGAAGCTCCAGGTTTTTTGAGAGGGACCTGTCTGCGAATGAGAGCTGGTAGCGCTGCCGGGGGAGCTGCCGCCGGGGGAGCTGCCGCCGGGGGAGCTGCCGCCGGGGGAGCTGCCGCCGGGGGAGCTGCCGCCAGGGGAGCTGCCGCCGGGGGCGGGGTACTGAGTAACGGCCGAGGCAGAGGCCTCTTTGTGGGCTGGCAACAACAGTCAAGCATTCAGCTCCAGCAGAGGTTGGCACTGACGCTGCTCAGCTCTTACATCACAGCTACGAGTTGAAAAACTAAAAGCTGGATCCAGTTTTTTCCCAGACGCTGATTTACAAACGTGTCACACTTATGCTGTGATAGATGCCACACCTGAAACACAGTGGTTCTAAATGTCATTGACTTTTATTTATTTGCAGCCAGACATTTCCCCAAGATAATTCATGTTTTTTTTATTGTCAGCTTAATTTTAATTTGTTATTAAACATCCATTTTTGCATCTCAGGCCTGCAATACATCCCAAGTCATGTTATTTCAAACAGGTGACTGCAATGATTTGTTACGAAAGCACTATTAATGAAATGGTGAGTCGCTGATGAGCTAATATGATGATAAATGCTTGAAATGTCTTTGTAACAATGTTGATCACAGAAAGATTGAAATGCATTTGTATATTTCTCCTTGTACGGAGCAGAATATCGCATCAGAATAGCGCATTTACGCACAAGGCACAGCACCGGTCACTTCATTAACACCGGATCGGAATCAGATCAGGATCTGACGGTAATTCATGTTCTGTGTTTTGCTACACACACCTACAGGTCAGCTGTTAAACACACACATTCTAGATTTATATGTTTATATGGTGGAATTGTTTGTAATAAAGCAGCCCCATACTGTATGGATGAATCCTGAACTCCGTCCTGTTATTGTTATTTTTAAATCCGAGATAAGTCCACAACCCCACTTGATCTGACTGTCTACAGTCATGTCTGAATGTAGATTTCACCCTTAATATCATTCAGTATCACACAGGCTTGAATGATATTGAAGAGAGAGAGAAACAGAGACAGAGGGGGAGTGAGGAGTGAGTTTGCGCGCAGTTAATACACGCTTCCAAAAGACGGTATTTGCTCCAGTATTTTTGCGTGTGGCAAATAGCGCTGGCCTTTGTGAATTAGACGGTTTTTGCAATGAAGCTTATTTGCATAGAAAGGGGACAATTTTGCGCCGAATGTATGAATATTACCTAATTTACATGCATGCAAATGGCACAGGCGCACCATGACACTATTTGCTTGGCAGCGCAGTTTGTGCTGCAATTCGCCCTTTGCGGGTGCTTTGTGAATTAGACGCTCTCTTTTTGTCTCATTTGCACCGGTTTAGCGGCCGCAAAAGCCGCGCAATCCTTTTGTGGATTTGACCCTGAGTGTCAGAAAGACACATAAAGCAATAAACTTTCAGTTTGAGCAACTGGAAAACATCTAAAATGGGAAAGAGCTGTTGTGCGATCGACTGTTCTCATAGATTTAGCAAGAAATCAGAGTTATCGTTTTACAGACTACTGAAAAATCAGCTTAATAGAGACAAATGGATCGCTGCAATTCACAGAAACAACTGGATTCCAGGAACCGAAACGTGGATTTGTGGTTCCCATTTTGTATCAGGTAATGTTGGATTTTTGGGTAGCTAACGTTAAACGGTCAAATCATAAAGTTCAGTGTCTTCATCACTTTAATTTCTACAACAAATCCTGCCTTGAAGTCGGACCAAGCTTCAAGACTTTTGTAAGCCTTCAAGCTTTGCTTCGTGTATTTCCCCGGCGTAGAAATTAAGTACATATAAATATCAGGAAACTGGATTCATGACCAAATATTAATGTCCATGGACCACTGGTCTTGGTAACTGTACCAAATATTAATGTCCATGGACCACTGGTTCTTGGGGTAACTGTACGGGTCACTGTCAAGTCCAACTGCCTTTAATTTAAGCCCATAATCAGCTGTTATCCCGTCTTTTCCACTAGTTACAGCTGTTTTTGCTGATGTTTTACCACTCAGTGTGAGTAAGGGGGCTGGTCCAGTGGGGAAGTGACGTCAATGAAAACCCTCTATTTACATGATTCATAACATCCCAACTTCTTCTAATTGGGAGTCATGTCATATGTGTTTTTTCTTCTAAACTTAAAAAGAGCATGTCTTTTGCCACACCTGGACGCCAGCAGCCGCAGGCCGAGCTCCAGACTCTCCCCCGGCAGCTCCGTCAGGGCGACGGTGCGGCTCAGCGGGCTGAGCGGCAGCGGGCTGGGCTCCTCCAGGCCCTCCGGGAACTCCTGCACAAACCCCCGCAGGAAGCTCCACGCCTCGTCCTCCTCCATCTCCTCCTTCTGGTCAGGACACTTCCGTCTGATACTGAAAAATAGATAGATAAAAATAAGAAATAAATAACATTTCTCAAGCCAACAGGAAAGAATTCTGGCCTTTGCCAAATTTCTATGATGTGGTCAAAATTAGGGATGAGCGGTATGGACTAAAAAATGTATCACGATCATTTTTGGCATTTATCCCGATAACGATAATAATTGCGATAAAAAAAATACCAATTCAACTCCACCTTTTTAACTATAAATCTATCACCACATTCAGTCTTTGGAGCCCCCAAATAACTGCTCTAAAAGATACTAAATACTACTAAACTACACCAATTATTACACCACTCTGGTGGAGACCTCAGCAGCAGCTGTTATATATAATAATATGTTATATATAATAATATATAATATATAATGTAAAATATATAATAAATTACTTGTATTGCCATCCTTTGCATGCACTGTTTTTTTTTGCAGACTCTGCATATAATAGATCAGGGGTATTCAACTAAAACTTTAAGAGGTCCATTTAGAGAAAATGTACTCAAGAGAAGGTGCAGAACATCATAATATATATATATATATATTCAAGTAGCCTCATAGTTGTATCAACATCTGCATCTGACTGTTATATTAAACAAAGTACATTTCAAAAATATTTGCCACTTAACATGTGTAACTTGAATTACACATATTATATAACACATTTTTTTCTCTTATTACAAAATACCTTTCCGAGCATGTCTTTACAACAACGTTCATAAGAGCTGGCGTGAGTCAGACGCTCCTCTCAACTCAAGCCCCCCTCATGCAGCTTGTGTTGCTTTTGAAATTGGTTTTTACAGTTTTGAACAAGCAAATAACAAATTGTACAGAAACGCAGCAGGATCTGAAAATAAAAATATAATAATAAGTGGCGATGTGAACAGCCACTGGTCTCCCGGGCCTGGAGCAGGCGCCCGGGTGTTTTCTGCAGGAGGCCAGATCCAGGCAGAGGGCTCCCAGGATAGGGGGGGTTTGGTGGGGTGGGCGGGCTTCACATCCAGCTCACTACCTGTTCACAGCTCTTCTCTCAGGTCGGAGGTTCAGCTCCATCAAACCAAAACTAACAGACACATCTCTGCATGCATGTCTGGCCTGTTTTCAGTCAGCACTCACTCATCCCCATCCATTATCATTTACATCACTGTATATAGTCCAGGTTTTACTTCGTCTAAACTGTATATATTAGTCTTTTCTTTCTTGTTGAGTTAACTTTATTTAATGTTAAGGGACGGTGTCACGCCAGGTAACATTTTTGTGTACAGGACTGTCTCAGAAAATTAGAATATTGTGATTTTCTGTAGTGCAATTACAAAAACACAAATCAACTGAAATATTGCAAGCCTTTTATTATTTTAATATTGCTGATCATGGCTTACAGCTTAAGAAAACTCAAATATCCTATCTCAAAAAATTAGAATATTCTGGGAATCTTAATCTTAAACTGTAATGAATCCAGAATGTATGACATTTTTGTTTTTGTAATTGCATTACAGAAAATAAAGAACTTTATCACAATATTGTAATTTTCTGAGATGGTCCTTTATACTGTACATTTGGACCAATAAAGAGATTCTTTAGGAAACCCCCACCCTCACCATCCTCAACAGCACAGTCCCCACCACAGACTCCTTCAGGTTCCTGGGATCCACCATCTCCCGGGACCTGAAGTGGTCCACCCACATCAACTCCGTCAGGAAGAAGCTCAGCAAAGGTTGTACTTCCTGCATCAGCTCAGGAAGTTTAACCTCCACAGCAGCTGCTGATCCTTCTACTCTGAATCATCCAGTCTGTTCTCTGCACCTCCATCACTGTCTGGTTCGGATCAGCAACCAAACTGAACAGAACAGACTGCAACGGACAATCAGGTCTGCAGAGAGGAGAACTGGGACTAACCTCCATCTATCCAGGACCTGGACCGGTCCAGGACCAGGAACAGGTCCAGGTCCAGGACCAGGACCAGGTCCAGGACCAGGACCGGTCCAGGACCAGGACCAGGACCAGGACCAGGACCAGGTCCAGGACCAGACCCCTCACACCCAGGACAGTCTGGTTGAACTCCAACTTCCGGACGGATCTACAGAGCTCTGTAGCTAAACCTCCAGATCAGAGACAGTTTCTTCCCCCGAGCTGTTGCTCTGATGAATCTCATCACTCAGTCTCAGAGAATCAATCAATCACCGTGCAATAACAATAATTATAATAACACAATCATATGCTGTGACAATGCACCTTCCAATAATCATATCTACCTCATACTGCTGCACCTTTCACTTTTTTTTAAATGGTATATATGTTAATAAGAGCTGTCATTTGTCTGTTAACTATTTACTGTAGAGTGAGTGAAAATAACCGAGTCAAATTCCATGTCTTGTCTGACCATAAATGTATAACTACTACTACTACTACTACTACTACTACTACTACTACTACTACTACTACTACTACCAAATAAACATGATTCTGGTTCTGAGTCTGAGGTCTGTGACGTCACAACATCATTTAATTCTGACCACATCAATACTTATACTTCAAAAATATTACCTAAAACAGAAGAGATTTCGGTCTCGTTGAAAATGTCAGTTCGTTACAAAGTTTTACACACATTTGCAGCACATTTCCAAAGTTCTACTTTGGAGTCCGACGGGCTTCCTAACGGAAGAAGTCAATCAACGCGCTGCGATCAGGTTAAAAAGTTGTTTTTAATGTGTTTTAAGTTTAAAGGACAACATGCAAGTGTCTAAAAGCATTATATAAAGTATATTTCTGAAACTGCGCTGAATAAACGCTGTCCTTGAGATGAGCAAACCTGAGGGAATCAGCTGATGTTCCTCACAATGACTGATGTTCCTCCTCTCACCGAGATCAGGGACGCTGGACCCGGGAGAGACGGCTGCCCCCACCGCGCTACAACCCCCCTACAACCCCCCTACAACCCGCTACAACCCCGCTACTACCACCCCGGCCACCGGCCAACCTTCACCGGGACAAAGAGTCGCTCCCCGCGGCTGCACGACGCTCCTCGACCGGTGTTATGCCGATTTCTGCTCCCTGCACAGAACTGCTACTTCGTGGTTTTGCGCATGCGCACTGTCGATTTTCAAAGTTTGATTGCCACGCCCATCATTTCTTGCACGATGTAAAATTGATAATATGGGATTTTGAGTATTTGATCCTTCAAAATACACTAACCATGACATGAATTGCATTACACTTTGTGAACATTATACGATAAAGAGAAAAAAAAACAATTCCATCGCTTTATTTGATATTCATTCAGTCATTCGCCTTTATTTACCCAGGCAGGTCATTAAGAACACGTTCTTATTTACAATGACGGCCTGGCAAGAGACAAGGACCACTTGGGGGAAAAGGAAGTGGGCTAGGGAGTAAAACACAGTAAAATTGTAGCTCTACAAAGGTAGAAAACCATTCGGTAGCGACGGGAGCGCGCCCTCCGTGCTGCTCCCAGATCTCCGCCCGCGGGCACG
This sequence comes from Cololabis saira, assembly GCF_033807715.1. NCBI lineage: Eukaryota > Metazoa > Chordata > Actinopteri > Beloniformes > Belonidae > Cololabis > Cololabis saira. The sequence continues at coordinate 45,494,584 of NC_084595.1, read as the reverse complement.
TGCACTCATGCACCGTGGCTCCGCCTACTTCCGCTTGATATTTAAAGGAACATACCAGCATTTATTTACCAGTCACCACCTGGTCACCACTCTCGTGTGTTCAGGGAGAGTCCTCATGTGGTGCTGATGTTCTGGCTTGACATTCACAAATGGATAAAGCGAAGGATTTTATTCTTCCCAACTTCTATTACTTGAGATCAGGGGCGCCACTAGGCCCTTTTTGGGGGGGCTTGAGCCCCCCCAAAAGAAGTCTCAGCCCCCCCAAAAAAATAGAGACAATTTTTTTTTTTTTTTTTTTTCCCCTCTGGTGGTCATTACTAGCAGTTTCTGATTCCACTCAATGCGCTGTGTGTGAGTTCCCCCCTCTATGTTCTTAGGGTGTGCTGACAAACATTTAGGGAGGTTCATCCCACCAAGGGGGCCCTCCCTGACTCAGCCCACCCGAAAAGTTTCTAGAACCGCTACTGCCAGGCGCTCCCTCCTCCATCTATGTGCCTAATCCCTTCACTTCACACAGGTCACACACATACACACTGCAGCAACGAAGTAGCCCTTCACAGTCAACAATCATTCTCCCCAGTCCCCACTCATGATGAGACTGTGAGGTGAGCATTGAGCAGTCAGAGTCGTTAGTTACTCAATTAGCGCATATTGATATGCAAATTAGCGCATACCGTTGTAGTAGCTAAACAAAATAACTTGTCATGTGCCAGCCATCATGCTAGCTCGCAGTAAAGCGGGTCTAAATGGATGCGATGTCTTTTGAGAAACAATATGGGCATAAGTGAAGAACATATTTTCAAACGGGTCTCTTGTCTTCTGAATGAAATTAAGCCCTTCAGAATCGCAAGTGGCTGCTTTTCAACTAGTTGACTGCAAACTCCTGCTTTAGCTTACAGTATATTATTATCTTGTCGGAATATTATTCCAGCCAATAAGTTAGGAAGTTCCATTTGATTTGATTTAATTTTACTTTTGCCTACAAAGCAAAATATTACTTTACTTGAGTCTCCCCTGAAGAGATTTTGGTATTATTTATGCAAGCAAAATTCTACCATAACCTGTATGCAGAATATAGGGAAACAATTATTTTTTCATCGCTGTAAAACCACAGAACAGTAAAGAAGATATTGATGTGTATAGGTCTTCATAGATCTAGTCTCTTCATTTTGACCTCAAAGTGCACCAGATTGATCCATTTTTACTTAAAATCTACACATTTTTCTTCCGGGGGGGCATGCCCCCGGACCCCCCTAGGGGTTCTGTGGTCCATGAACTTTGGGAGGCTGAGCCCCCCCAAAGCTCTGATGCTAAAATCGCCCCTGCTTGAGATAATATAACATTTGGCATGTTTTTACAAACAAAAGGGATGAGCTCTGTTGTAATGTAATTAGTAGGGGGGCCTACTACTTTTGGCAATTTTGGAATGTTAATTTTTGTAAACTTGTAAATCTTGTTTCTTCATGTTCCCAGGATGCCAAAAAAACATGTTTACAATTTTTTTGGTCGGGTTTAGCATGTGTAATTAGCATAATCAGCTAATTAATTGCCAAAAACGGAAATGACGATAACGTCGCTTCTAGGTAACTTATAAAAGTGATCTAAGAGACAAAGTCCATGTTTGTGATGACCAGAAATTCAACTATTACCACTGTGAGGTCATACAACCTTTCTTAATTAGCATAATTAGCATAGATTATGCAAAAACTAAGTGGAAATCAGCAAATTGCTGTATTTATTATGTTTAGTAAGCCTCTCACAGACTCTTACGGATTGTTATCCTCCTATAAATAAATCATACACCATATGACTATGTAATAATTGTTATAATCACACCAAAACCATAAACAGCTACATGTTTTAGCTTTATGTTAAAGGAGCCGTCTGTAAGAAATGGCCAAAACTGGTACTGCAGTCACTTTCAAAATATTGTTGAGCGGCGTGTACCCTCCCCCTCCTCCCCCCGACCAGAGGTTGCCAGGTAGGCTGCAGAATGCAGCAGGAACGTAGGCTGCCATGGCTGCGATAATTAGAGCCGAGCTGGCAACCCGGATGCCGAAAGAATACTGACTTCGTGATTGGGAGATAGGTGGAGGGTGGAGCTTCAGAAACAATACTGACTTGGTGATTGGGAGATAGGTGGAGGGTGGAGCTTCAGAAACAATACTGACTTGGTGATTGGGAGATAGGTGGAGGGTGGAGCTTCAACATAAACATCAGTTGAGGACTGCAACTCCTCTTTTTAAACTGGAATATTCTGGCTTGAGTGCTGTTGTCAGTGACATAAGTATTTGAAATGAACATGATTTTTAAATGTCTGTTGACATATCGGGGTCATTTTATGATTCGTTTTATTATTGCTCTTACATACAGCTCCTTTAAATATTAAACCGTTTATAAAATAACGAACATGACAAATGGTCACAGAATTATCACATCATTTTAATATTTACACAATGATTTCAAAACACATTCACATCAAAGGGTCTCCATCTTCATCATCATCATCATCATCATCATCATCAATCCCCAACAGTGCCTTACTGACATTATCACAGACCTCTTCATCTGCCCCACACATGCACAACTCAGAGCAGTTCAAATGTTGCGATCTACAAGAACAATGTGACATACACTTGGATTTCTTGCAGCCACATTTGATCAGTTGAGTAATTGTTCCTGGGGCTGGGGGATCCCTTGTCGTGACTGGGACCAGGTGATCTCCATCAGTCTCCCATCCATACTCGGTTGCTGCGGGCATCTGTGGGTTAGGGATGTGGTCTTGATCCCATACCATCGCCTGGTAATGTGCACGGGCAATTGCTTGGTGCAATGCTCCTTTTGTAGGTGGAAGCTTCTCTGACTCTAACTGTTTTCTTGTAAATAACCTACATCTTAGCTCACTAACGTCCACAAGATTTGTTCCAGGCTCATATAGCTGGCAAACAAATGCTTCAATCTTTTTTTCAGTATCAAGACTGAGCTTTGTTGTAGCTCCGAGAGCAGCAAATGCAGATATTACCTCCTCAGGACACCTGTTTAGGGCTTGCCAACAGGTTAACTTCCCCTTTCCAGCAAAATGACCTGTCTGGTCTGCTCCAGAGAAGGCATGGAAACCTGGTCAGGCTGAAGTCCTAGTTTTGCCCAGTGCCTGCACTACTGGCTCTAGTGAGATGATGCGTTTTTTGTTCCCCACACCTGTGACAAAATAGCTGTCCTTGCAGAGCTGATGGTACCGTCGGATTGCAAGAACAAATACATCAGTGTCAGGGGACTCAATGTAGAGCTGTGTTGCTCCTCTTCGTGCAGCATCCAGGCTGTGCAGGATTATCCGTGTGTCGGCCTCTTCCTGTGAGCTGTGGAGATGTTTAACATCTATAGAGTTGGAGCTGACATCCTGCCTTGACGTGATTATGAAAACATTCGGTTTCCCCTGGAAGTGTTCAAGGGCTTTCTTAGCAAGGTAGACTGTCAGCACATCCTTGGTGCTGGTACTTGACAAGAATTGTTTTTCTGACACCTTCCCTATCGGTGTGTTGTCTTCCACATGATAAGTGGTACAAGTCTTGCCACCCTGACGTCGCTTGTGTGTTGCCTCCTTCAGTGAACATACAATATCATAGCGGTCAAACACTACATGAATCTCACTATGGTCCTTGGTCTTCCTGTCCAGTGTGGCTATGAAGTGGTCAGCCCACTGGCAACATGTCTTGATCCATGGTGGCTTTCCCATTGCCTGTACAAGTGCCATTCCATCTATGACAGTTACACTCTTAGCTGGCAGGGGACAACTGTCAGTGATAGCATTCTGTGGTTGCTGATCAACACCAACATCACCAGTCATCTTCTCATTCGGCAGCCCCTCGAGAATGGTCATGAGCTTGCTCTTGTCTGTGCAGGGCCGCAGGTCACCAGTCACTGTAAAGAGGGCACGTGGTTTGGCAGTGAATTCGTGCTGGCCAATGGCTTCATTGAGATTGATCTCTGGGCGTGATCGAGCCACAATCAGCATTCGAGCAAACAGTGACCTGTCATCCTTCAATTCCACCACCTGGTCAGCGAGCTTGTGCTTCACCACTTTTCCTGCACTCTTCCACGTCTTCAGTTGAACCTTTTTCATTCTGGCCCAGACACTAACTTCATTTTTGTTAATCCGATCATTCACAAAAGCAACATAGTTCTGCTGGCCAATTTCTTCTTGGCTACATACATCTTTCTCCACATGGGGTGGCATCACAACTTTTGTGATGATATTGGGTAGGTCTTTGCCATCATATGTGAAAGGATTCAAAGATGACTTGATCACATGCTTCAATCGAAGGACATTCTTTTCCTGCCTTGTCCAGACAGCCATAGACAGGTCATGGTGTTCCTTTCGTGTAGCTGTTTGTCTGCCTGCCATCAGGTGTGCTTCTTCAGCAAGCCTACTCATCTCTGGTGCTGTCAGGAAGAACCTATCCCTAGCACTGGCATTCTGAGTAATCCCCACAAGGCCTCCAGTGACCTTCATGATGCGATTGATGTGCTCGAGTGCATGATCAACACCAATGGCACAGAATGGTATCTGATTCTTATTGACAGTGAAATTCCCATTCAGAAATTCTTGGTATATCTCTGGATCTGTGGTCTGCAGGGCTTTCATTTCTGCGAGGTAGACTGGAACCAACCGGGCATACATCTGCTTGTCATGAGAAAAGAAGTATTTGCATAGCTCATCAAGGGAAGAAAGATGAAGTTCCCAGAGGCCATCACGGGTGGCACGTATGAAAGTGTATATCAGTAACACCATCTTCATGTACCGCCGCACAAACTTGAAGAGGGGATTGTGCATCAATATGTGTTTCATGTTCTTTTTCTTCAGGATATACAAACAGATCACTTTTATCAATGAATTAAAAGCAAAATGGGTAATGTCTTGCTTTCAAAACAATCAATAAAGCATGTATGCAGATTACTAATTACAAAAGGTTGCATGACTTACAGGCAGGATATGAATGTGAAAGAGGACATGTGAAAATACTCACATAGTCAATACAAGTCTCAGATCATCTCTCCAAGACAGCTAAATTTGCAAGATATGGCAATTTCCATGATTTTCATGTAGTTTTTGCATAATTTATGCTAATTGTGCAGATTATGAAAGGTGGTATGACTTCACAGTGGTAACAGTTGAATTCCTGCTCATTACAAACATGGATTTAGACTCTGTATATGTTACCTAGAAGCAAAGATACTGTCATTTCCGTTTTTGGCAATTAATTAGCTAATTATGCTAATTACACATGCTAAACTTGACCTAAAAAATTGTAAACATGTTTTTTTGGCATCCTGAGACCCCCAAGAATAAAGATATGCAAGTTTACAAAAATTAACATTCCAAAATCACCAGCATCAGAATCTGATGAGTAGGCCCCCCTACTAAATCCTCTGTATAGCTAAATTCTTTATTCATAAAAATAGAAAGGCTATTTAAAGTCATCCAAATTTGTTGTTTTTTTAATTTAATTTGGATTATATTTAAAATCTTTAAAACTAATAACTGAAACAAAAGCACAAAAAATGTATTAAGCGTTAAGATATTTTCCCACTCATTTAGAAGACTGATATCATTACTTACTCCTTGTATGATGGACCTTGTTGTATTATTTTACTTAAATGTCATGTATTTAATTTTTGTATTATTGTTTGTACCTTATTTTCATATTAAATTACTGTATAATTGTCATGGGACATTCAATCTCTACACACTTTATTCTCAGGTTTACATACAGTGTCCAATCTACTGTTCCCTTTATCAACCTCGTTTAGATTACAAATGTATTTGTATGGAATTAATATTTGCCATGTTTGTTTTATAATGAACCTTTGACATGAATAAAATAATTGAAAAAAAAGTGTTCAGGGAAAATCAATATCATTAGGAAAACCTTATTTAAACATTAAAGGAATTTGAAGTGGAAAAGATTAGGAAAATAAGAAAAAAATTATATTTAATTTCCGCTTCTACCGAAAATGAAGGAGGTAAACTTCAAAATGTTAAATGAAATTTACCCAACAAACAAGTTTTTAAGATTAAAATGTAATTTTTAATTGAACAATTGTGTTTTTGTGAAAAGAGAAATTGAAACTTTGCAACATCTTTTTTCTTTCATTGTGAATCAGAGCAGTATTTGTGGAGTGAGCTGCAGAGCTGCTACAGACCCAAGGACATGGAGCTACATTTAACAGTGAAGACAGTTATATTTGGTGCTTTTGTTGAAGACAAGAATTTGGACTTTGTCCTTAATAATTTGGTGTTATTGGGAAAGTTCTTCATTCACAAATGTAGATATTTTAAGACCCAACCGTGTTTGACCCATTGGAGAAATGAGCTAAAACTCTTGAGTAAGTCCTTGAGTCTTTTTAAAGAAAAGAAAGCCCTTAAACTGTCTTTACTTGAAAGTTATGATTTAATATGAGATGGCCCTTGTGAGTTATTTTTTTTAATTTTATAGTATGTTGTACCATAATTAGATTCTCAGTATATATTTGGTAATACCGATGTTGCTCGACCAAAGGCAAAAGTTTGTAATTCTGATACAACTATTATATGCCTTGTTTGTTTGTATCTATCTTTCAATAAAAAAAACCTCATTAACAACAATGGTATCAGAAAAAGATTGTATTTGTTGTTGATCTAATGGATGAAAATGGCCAATTCCTTCAGTTCCATTCGTTTATTGAGAAGTATAATATAAATTGCTCTTCCAGAGAATTCCATCGTATTCTAAAAGCCCTCCCACTTCCTTTAATACACCTGATACAGAATACATTCATATATTCAAATGTTTCAGTCAAAATTCCAGAACTAAGACTTGACGAAATACACATTAGTGACCAGAAATGTAATAACAAAATGAGACAATTTAACTAGAAATAAGACAAATATTCTTGTTAAGATTGTGAGTTTTTGCAGTGATCCATGTTACTTATCCTGTGAAGGACAGAGTCATATTGATAAGTTCAGAAAAGTGTTTTTTATTGTTGTGTTTTGATGTATTTGATGTAAGCCCAGTGGATATTTAAAGCTTACAGAAGGCTGCATTTAACTGCTGCTATGTCATTCCTGCAGTATTTCTGCAGGTGTTTTGGTCACTGCTATTATTTGTAATATATTATATTATTTGTAATCAGCACAAATTATCTGTCCCCATATGATAAATCCACCATCCCCCCTGATTATTTTTTACAGCTTGAGTACTGTATATAGCTGAACCACGAGCACATACTTCTGAACCAGATGCAGAGCCGTTCCCTCTGAAGTGACCACGAGCCGTTCACTGGGATATAAAGGGCTGGCATGGAGCCGCTGGTTCAAGCCCTAACATCTGTAACAGCAGTCCTGTACACACTGTTGCCCTCCTTTCTTTAGTTTCTGGCACTGAACCGGCTCTGCAGGGGATCCCTCACCTGGACGTGGCTGCACGTCTGCGTCTCAAGCAGGCTCCTATTATCCAAGTACCTTTATTTCTCCTTCCCTGAGTACTATTACTGTTTGTGCTGATGTTCAAGTATAAAACCTTATCATCATCCACTGAGACGTTGTTGTACGATACGATTAATATATGTAGATACATAGATTTATATTATGGATATAGATATGTTGGTATGTATAGAGATATGAGTTATATTATACGTACAGTATTTATATATCTATATCTCTATTAATATTGATTCATAGTTATATGTAGATATGTTGATATTTATGGTTGTTTTTGTGTATATAATTGGAGGTAAATATATGAACCAGTGTAGCATATCTACTCTTATATAGTTATTCAAGTATATTGTTATATCATTGCTGTCTATTGTTCTCTATTATATTGTAGTATTATAGTAAAGTAATGATGATGTAATACTATACATTATAATTACTTCTATTAGTACATACATACATAGTATCACAACTAAATGCTGGGCGTTTGTTTTGATTTCTTTTTTTTTCTTTGATTGGTTTTGTTTTTTACTATTTATATATACATTTAATTGAGTATTATATCACTGTATTGAATAGTTATTAAAGACGGGGTGTTTGGTTATGGGTGTTTTATAAGTAAGCTTATTGAAACTCTTGTTATATGTTAGAATGTATGTCAGATTCAGGGGTAGGAAGTGTTTACTTCATTCCTACTCCGTTTGGAACATGTTGGTGGATCCGTGAGGTCTGCCCAAGTGCTGTCTTGTCTTCTGTCTACAAACATATATATATATATATATATATATATATATATATATATATATATATATATATATATATATATATGTATATACATATATATATGTGCTGGTGCACTAGGAACCGAGATGATTCCCAGGAACCTGAACAACATGTGTACTTCTGATGAGAAAGTTCCATTTTCAGGTTGTGTCTAAATTGCAGTATTTACTGACACAGTTCACATCAGATGTGGGTTCCTCGTGTTTCCTTCTCTTCTCAGATGAAACCCGTGGCCTCTCTGTGCCTGAGCCGTCCTGCCAACATCCAGCTGTAAGTTAAACTCAAACTTTTCCACCAGGTCGTAATCCCTTCTATCTTCAGCTGTACACTTTTCTTCTCCAGTATTTCATTAGCCCTGTCCCAGCTCCTTTAAAATACATAGAAATTGAACCATTCCTCACTTTCAGTGTTTGGTACATTGTCTTTTACATTTTTTAAAGAATTAAAAACGGTTGCAACTGCATTATCCTCGATAACAGTACAGAATATTCCAGTAAACCCTCAAACACTTATTTTACTGTAAATAATTTATCCACAATTAATGCTTCACTAACACCACACGCTTAACATCTCCCATTGGTATTTGACACTTCTTGATATTATCTATCTGGAAATATCTGCAGCCTGATATAATATTGTATTTTGGTATGCATGGCAGCAGATCAAATTAAAGCCAAACTTGAAAGATTTATTTAAAACTGATATAGACTACCTTGTTGCAGCTATCCTTGTCCAGTTTTTGATATTATTATGTTTTGCCTTAGTTTTTTCCTTTTTTTGTTTGTTTTTTATTGTTGTATTATCTTTTTTTTGTTTTCCTTATTATTAATTATTAATTGTTTTCATCGAATGCTTAGGTCCGAGGGGTGGGTTTGGAAGGGGGTGAAAATATGTGTATAATGTTTGTTTGACATCATTGTGGATGCCACCGTTTATAATGAAAAAAAAGAAATATAAATAAAAACATTTGATCATAAAAAAAAGGAATTAAAACATGATTTGCAAATCTTTGCTTTTCTGTATTTTCTGCTCAGCGTCCCAACAGTTGGACCCTACAAAACAAAGACACAGCTGAACGGAACATGTCTTTAATGATGATCATAAACTCTTTACAGGTCTGTGTTGAATGGCGTCCACATGAAATAATCACAGGGAACAGACGTAACATGTTGCTGTGTCTGAGCATACGTGGCGTGAAGGTCGACTTTCACACGGCCAACGCTGCTCAGCTGTGGCGGGGCATGGCGCATATACACGCTACGGTGATGAGCTCAAACTCCAGGGAGTAGCTGGCCGAGGGGAAGCAGCTGGGGTTCTTCTTCAGGACGGGCATCCGCAGGGACACGGGGATGGTCTCCAGGTTGAAGATGTTGTCCAGGCCCCGGCAGGAGCGGCTGGTGTGGCAGCTGGCCTCGTGGATGACCTGGGGCACGCGGTCCAGGTCAATGTTCTCTCTGCAGGGGACACACACATGGTTTATTTCATCAAATGTGGAGTGGCTGGCTGTTCCTGCCAAAGTCAAGCTACGTCCTTTCAAAGTGAGGGAAAGGGGAATTAAAAATATTTGTCATCCACCCCCTTATCAGTCCTTCATTGAAAGCCTTTTAACTTACCATATTTTCTGGACTATAAGCCGCTACTTTTTTCATAGGTTTTCAACCATGCAGCTTATACAAAGGTTTCTATTCTGTGGATTTTTCTTCCACTGCTCGGGGCGCTCTAACCGGAATTAGAATCAAAACTAAGACAAAATAAATGCAAAGAAGAATACGCTACTTCTTCTTTAGCAGATAGAAGTAGAAGCAGATTTCAAACAGATAAATAGATAAATAAATAGCGGTTATTTTCTCTTGGTTCTGTCCCGTTTTAATCAGCAAAGTTGCTGCCGTGTTAAAAGACACTGTTAGGAAAGATCTATTTAGGTACAAACATGTACATCATTTACAGTTCTAAATCCTTCTGTACATGTAGTAAATATCTAATCTAACAACATAAATATCTGCGGCTAAATATTTTTTTTTTTAAATAGAGCGGATGTGGCTTATATGCAGGTGCGGCTTATAGTCCAGAAAATACAGTATTCTTTTAGTTGTTGGTTCAACCACCTGTAACTCAGGGACAGAAACATCTTAACAGTGTGGTGAAAATCTGTTCCAAGATTATTGGACTCCAGCAGAGAGACCTGGGCTCCCTATGGGAACAGCAGGTTTTTTTGGAAGACTCAGAGTATTGTGGGAACTTCTGGGCATGTCTTAGGAAAATAATGTTCACTGCTCCTTCAGGTGCCCAACCTGTGTAAGGGTAATCGCTTTTCCAAGTCTTTTATCCCCTCTGCTGTCCGGCTATTAAATTTAAATTTATCCTTATGAATTTGTTTGGAATGTGTATTGAGGTACTGTGTACCTTCTAGGAATGTGTATACAGTGTTTGTATAGTGTTTTTAATTAATGTATTGGTATCAGCACTTTTTTAATGCAACAAATTGCAGATTTGTGCACACAGCTGCCAACTTTCTCTCTGTGTTCTATTGAATGTGTTATGTGTTTGTTATGTGTGTGTTTGGGCACGAGCTGCCAAATCAAATCAAATTGCCATTCAAGGGATTAATAAAGTTGTTTTGAATCTTGAATCTTGAATCTTGAACTCTACTGGGTTGGTTTTCCTTTTTTACAAATCGATGTGTAAATGATCTTTCATAGAGTGCATTCACACAATGCTTGATCATTTACATATCAATTTGCCTGGAAAAGTACAAACATTTCTACGCATTTGGTGACGAATCAGCTCTAACTGTCCAGTTTTTTTCTTTTCCGTGTATCTCATCAATAAGGAAGAGTATTAGGGCCAGACAGGAGAAAAATAAAAATAATGTTTTAGAGGAGGAAGGGTTTTTTCTTTCATTATGCACTTCGAGAAAAAAGTCGAAATGTCGAGAAAAAAGGCGAAATTTCGACTTTATTCTTGAAATTGTATTTCAACATTAATCTCGAAATTTTGACTTTTCTCTCGAAGTGCACAATAAAAAAAAATCTTCCCCTCTCAAATATTGTTTCTCCTGCATGGCCCTAATACTCTTCAGTAAATCAATGCTTGACAAAACAAAATTAAATCCTGACATATTCACATAACCTCAATATTTAAGGAGTGTGGCGATTCAGTAAAGGTTCTGCAACTTATTGACTCAAAGGACTTTTTTCTGCATCCGAGACCAGATGAGCTGCTGGTGAGAGGGTGAGAGGGTGAGAGGGTGAGAGGGTGAGAGGGTGAGAGGGTGAGAGGGTGAGAGGGTGAGAGGGTGAGAGGGTGAGGGCAGACACTCACACGTAGCTCCAGGTGGGGATGCTGCGCTCGTTGATGTGGCTGGGCATGCTGACCAGCTGGCTGTAGTGGTCCTGCAGGTTGTACGTGCAGAAGGACTCGTCCACGCACTGGCTGGCCAGCGGCAGAGCCAGGCCCTGGTGCACGGCCAGACTCACCAGCAGCACTCTCAGAAGCTGCACAGGAGGGAAATATCATGCCGTCAACAAACACAGCCACTAAAACACCACAAAAATTTAAAATGAACAACTGAGTGAGCAACAATATTGCTGAATATTCAAATTTTTTGTGATAGGATATTTGAGTTTTCTTAAGCTGTAAGCCATGATCAGCAATATTAAAATAATAAAAGGCTTGCAATATTTCAGTTGATTTGTAATGAATCCAGAATGTATGACATTTTGGTTTTTGTAATTGCATTATGTCAGAAAATCACAATATTCTAATTTTCTGAGACAGTCCTGTACAAGCATTTTGGGATGGGATAGTAAGAGCCATAGAGAACGTTTTGGGATATGGGATTCCTAAAGATCCCCGAGTTATTTACTTAGGACTGATACATGAGGATGTAATAAATAAAGAGGACATATACATTTTTAAAATTCTATCTCTAAGAAAGCCATTACAAGAAATTGGCTGAAGATGGAGTCACCTGGACTGAGCAAATTGTTGGACGATGTAGAAGAAATACGATCAATGGAACAAATTACCTACAGACTACGACTTAAAACATAGATCTACTTAGCAAGATGGACAAAATGGCATTATTATATGAGACAGTAAAATAGAAATAAAAACGGTCCAAATCATCCCCCTGTAAAACTGCCATCCCTCCTTTCCATCCCTTATGTCATTTCATCAATGAATGTGGTTTTACTGCTATTTCAACATTTAGAGTCATCACCAGAAAAATAACACCAGAAAAATAACTTATTTGACAATTTTCACCTGTTTCAAGTAAATTTTCACTTGAAATAAGTAGAAAAATCTGCCAGTGGAACAAGATTTATCTTCTTATTACAAGCAAAAAAATCTTGTTCCACTGGCAGATTTTTCTTTTCTTATTTACTTGAAACAGGTGAAAATTGTTGTTTTTTCCAGTGATGAGTCTTGTTTTAAGTGTAATGGGATTTTTTTTACTAAAATGAGACATTTTAACTAGAAATAAGACAAATATTCTTGTTAAGATTGTGAGTTTTTGCAGTGATCCATTTTACTTATTCTGTGAAGGACAGAGTCATATTGATAAGTTCAGAAAAGTGTTTTTTATTGTTGTGTTTTGATGTATTTGATGTAAGCCCAGTGGATATTTAAAGCTTACAGAAGGCTGCATTTAACTGCTGCTATATCATTCCTGCAGTATTTCTGCAGCTGTTTTGGTCACTGCTATTATTTGTAATATATTATATTATTTGTAATCAGCACAAATTATCTGTCCCCAAATGATAAAATCCACCATCCCCCCTGATTGTTTTTTACAACTCCAGTACTGGGTATAACCAGCTGGTTCTACCCTGTAGTACCCACTCCAGGGGGCAAATGCCATACAAGAACATGAGCCTGATATCAGACCAGGCGTAAAGGGAACAGTGGAAACCTCCTTTTATGGAATGCAGTATCATAAATACACCTGTTATTCAACTACACCTAAAGTTTAATGTGATATGTGAAAAAAAAATATTTTAAATAAATAACTATTAAATTACTATAAACGACCACCGTAAAAGAGAACGTGAACTGCTCTTTCATCATCATATTGGCAGGTTTCTTACCTGAACATGTTCCATGGCTGACGTTTATGGCTGGATATTGAATCGGCGGAGCTCCTCTTTGGTCTTTGGATCTTGATAAGTGGAATCGTTATTTTCTTTTCTTCAGTCTTCAGTGTGTGCTTTGGTTTGGAGTTGATCTGCCTGGTATCTGGGTCTACCACTATTTATACGCCCTGGTCTAGTTGAGATTGCTCCTGGACTACGTCTGTCTGAATGGTTGGAGGTATTGGTGATTTGGTGGAGTTTTACGTGTGTTTGAGGTCAAGGGTGGGGGTGGGGGGGTTGATCATCATAATGTTTTTCCTGTCATTAGCATTTAGCCTTGACAGAGTAGAATTATATGAATCAAAAATGATGTCAGCATGAGCAGACTAACCAACGGAGGAACCTTCAATACCCCCTGCTTCCCTCATCTTCCGTTTTACCTCCTGTCAATGTCCTTGTCTGAATCATCAGTTTGTAGAACTGCACTTTTTGAACCAGATATAAATTAAGTCAAGGGTTTTCAGCATATTTTAAATAAACATTCATGATTTGCCTCTTTCGTCAGAGGAAACATGATTCAAACATGCTCAATAACCAAACCCATGGGTCTAAGACATTAAAGTTCTGGTGCTAGTTGCCTAAATGATGCATACACAAAGCTGCATGTTATCCTTCGATTCAGATATTTGAAAAAACCGTACCGTATTTACATAACTTTGAGCATAAACGCTCCAACAAACAAAAGCATCAATGTTGAAGGGGAAGCAGGAGCCTAGTTTAAACCATTGTTAGTGTAGGCCTATTTTTTCCTTTAATCAACCATATATTTTCGTCAATCCTGTGTTCACTTTTGGTGTAACCTTCTTACTTCGACTATCAACAAAGCCACATCATCTTGTTTGCTGTAGATCTGAATTTCTGCCGCTGTTCCAGAACTTGTCACGCAAAATGTAAAGGAATATTGAAAAGAGCTCAGGAAAATCCATCCCAGCACTTAAAGAGTCCTCAAATACAATACAAGAATGTTATTTACGTGAATCTTAGTACAGCAATTGGACTTAAGTTTAGAGTGTCTTGGTTTTGAAAAGAAAAATCTGCAGCAAGTTGGCGAGAGTCATGAACTAGTTTTTCTGCATCACTCTGCGAGAAGATTTTCCTAATCTTTGCAATATTACGGAGATGGAAAAATGCTATTTTACAAACCTGATTAATATGCTGTTTAAATGACAAATCCTGGTCGATTGGTCGAAATTGGTCTATAATTAGCTAAGGTGTCTGGGTCACGAGAAGGTTTTTTAAGTAAAGGTTTAATTACTGCAACTTTGAAAACCTGTGGTACATATCCTAGGTTTAAGGATAAGTTGATCTGGTCCAGTATTGTCGTACCAATAAGAGAAAGAACATTTTTGAATAGTGGAGTCGGGATGGGGTCTAACATACATGTGGTTGACTTAGCTCTATTAACGAGTGAGGTCAGCTCAGGGAGGTCTATAGGATCAAAACAGTCTAGAGTCAAGTCCAGTGGCGTCACCAGGGGGTGGCCAAGGGTGGCCACGGCCCCCCCTACAAATTTGCTGGCCTCCCCACTGGCCACCCCTACGGAAGAGTATTAGGGCCAGGCAGGAGAAAAATAAAAATAATATTTTAGAGGAGGAAGATTTTTTTTTTATTATGCACTTCGAGAAAAAAGTCGAAATGTCGAAAAAAAAGTCAAAATGTCGAGGAAAAAGTCGAAATGTAGATATTAATGTTGAAGTAGAATTTCGAGAAAAAAGATTAAATGTATTTCAACTTTATTCTCGAAATTTCAACTTTATTCACAAAATTGTATTTCAACATTAATCTCAACATTTCGACTTTTTTCTCGACATTTCGACTTTTTTCTCGAAGTTCATAATAAAAAAGAATCTTCCCCTCTCAAATATTTTTTCTCTTGCATGGCCCTAATACTCTTCCGTAATAAACCCAAGTATATCAGTAGGCGTTTTTTTAAGTATTTCTGAGCCCTTATTCTACAACAGTATAATACAATCCTGTAATGACAGCTTTTAGTTTTGGTGTCCACCCCAAGAATTTAAGTGGCCCCATCTGGCCCCCCCTATGAAACATTTTTGGAGGCGCCCCTGGTCAAGTCAGAGCCTAGGGAAGTCGCTAAAGCTGAAGAAACGCCCACAACCGGCTGGTTGATTTCTTCTCTAATTCTCGTGATTTTACTCAGTACTCGAGTTGTAATACAAAATCAGGGGGGGTGGTGGATTTGATCATATGGGGACAGATAATTTGTGCTGATTACAAATAATATAATATATTACAAATAATAGCAGTGACCAAAACACCTGCAGAAATACTGCAGGAATGACATAGCAGCAGTTAAATGCAGCCTTCTGTAAGCTTTAAATATCCACTGGGCTTACATCAAATACATCAAAACACAACAATAAAAAACACTTTTCTGAACTTATCAATATGACTCTGTCCTTCACAGGATAAGTAACATGGATCACTGCAAAAACTCTAAATCTTAACAAGAATATTTGTCTTATTTCTAGTTAAAATGTCTCATTTTAGTAAAAAAAAAATCTCATTACACTTAAAACAAGACTCATCACTGGAAAAAACAAAAAATTTCACCTGTTTCAAATACATTTTCACTTGAATTAAGTAGAAAAATCTGCCAGTGGAACAAGATTTTTTTGCTTGTAATGAGAAGATAAATCTTGTCCCACTGGCAGATTTTTCTACTTATTTCAAGTGAAAATTTACTTGAAACAGGTGAAAATGGTCAAATAAGTTATTTTTCTGGTGTTATTTTTCTGGTGATGACTCTAAATGTTGAAATAAAAATAAAAATTAAAACCACATTCATTGATGAAATGACATAAGGGATGGAAAGGGGGGGTGGCAGTTTTACAGGGGGGATGATTTGAACCGTTTTTATTTCAGGGGGGGATGATTTGAACCGTTTTTATTTCAGGGGGGGATGCCCAGAGTTAGGTAGTAACGAGTTACATTTACTCCGTTACATTTACTTGAGTAAGTTTTGGGAAATGTTGTACTTTTAGGAGTAGTTTGGAATCACTATACTTTTTACTTTTACTTGAGTAGATTTGTGAAGGAGAAACTGTTCCTCTTCCTCCGCTACATTAGGCTACGTTGAGCTGTTACTTTTCTTTTATCCCTTTTATCCACGTACACGTCAATCTCATGACATCACTGGGTGATTCTTTGGGAAAAATGTTTGTTTTTGCATGTTTTGTCACATTTACACAGACTCAAACACACACAGAGTTTCTATGAGTTCATGTTTGTTCTAGTTCTGCTGGTTAAAAAAGAAAAGTACAAAGGCTGGAAATTTTGTGCTACTTGTGCTTAATTTATTTTCTTATTCTGTTATTAACTTTAAGTTAAGTTTATTTTAATTTAAGCTATTCTTTATTAATTTTAATTTATTTTATTGATTTAATTTGCCTTAAGATGATTATTTTGTACTTTTGTCTGTTTAAATGGTTGTGTTAAAAAAATAAATCAGACGTTACTCAACAGTTACTCAGTACTTGAGTAGTTTTTTACTTTTACTCAAGTAATTATTTGGATGACTACTTTTTACTTCTACTTGAGTCATATTATTCTGAAGTAACAGTATTTTTACTTGAGTACAATTTTTGGCTACTCTACCAGCTCTGGGGATGCCGTCCCCCCTCAACTCCAGTACTGGTTTTACTGTTAAAAAAGTTCATAAAGTCTTCACTACTTCCACGCGAGGGCGCTGTTTCCAACCAGCACCGGAAGTGACAGCGGAAGTGAAGGAGAACCCGCACAAGTCAACGGTCCACAGCAGTAGCCGGTGTCCTGAAGTTCCTGCGGTTCCTGCGGTCCGTGAGCCGAGCACCTTTGAGCCCCGAGAGCGGGCTGGTTCTGGTTCAGGGAGGAGTTGGTTCTGGTTCAGGAGCAGCCGGTGTCGCCCCCCCAGCAGAGATGAGGACGGTTCTGATGGTGGCGGAGAAACCGTCCCTGGCTCAGTCCATAGCTAAGATCCTCTCCAGAGGTTCGTCCTCACGTCTTTAACCAGCTTGTTATCAACACAGATGCCCCGAACATGCTGGTGTTTGATTGATTGAATGAATGAATGAATGAATGAATGAATGAAAGCTTTATTCCGAACATGGGAAAACATAAAAATAACACATAAGGCAAGGCAAGTTTATTTGTACAGCACAATTCAACACAAGGTAATTCAAAGTGCTTTACATCAACATTAAAAGCGGCAAGACACAATTAAACAGTAAACAAACAAATAAGATTGAATAAAATTAGGAATAAAATGATAAGAAAAGAGGTAAAATAATAAAAAAGCACAAGCTGTTAAAAGTAAGGGCAGTAGAGTCCAGCAGGTAAGTATTTAATGAAACAGTAATGTTTTTATCCTGATTTAAAGGATCTACAGTGTGAGCAGACCTCAGGTCTACAGGAAGTTTGAGGAGCAGAATAACTGAACGCTGCCTCACATAAGTCAAAATAGTCAAAACAACAAAAAATTGATAAATAAAGCAAAACAATGTTACCATGTCCGAAAAGGAGTAGAAAGAAGCATGTGCTTATTTAATCCTACCCCTTCTCCCATCTCAGAAATTACTATCCTCAGTTGATTTCAATATCATATTACATATTTACATTACATATGTACACATTTACAACAAAGAAAATAAATAATGTAAGTAAACAAGTGAGTAAATGATGTGTGGAAACAGCTGGTGATCGTCAAAGCCCTTCATCTTCCCTGTTTCCTGTGAAACCATATTTTTGTACGGCTGTTATAACCGGCTCATGCTTGGACGTTGCTTGAGCTCCGCACCCAAACTGTTCCACAACTTCACTCCACATATGGAAATAGTAAATGTTTTGAGTGTTGTGCGGACACAAAGATGTTTTGAATTGTTCTCCCCCCTCAAATTATAATCCCCATCTCTGTTAAAAAAACATTTTTGAATATTTCCAGGAAGCATGTTGTTTTTAGCTTTGTACATAGTTTGTGCTGTTTGAAAGTGAACCAGATCAGTACATTTTAATGTTTTGGATTTTAAGAAGAGTGAATTTGTGTGATCCTTGTAACCGGCTTTATGAATGCTCCTTATGGCTCGTTTTTACAGCACTGATAATGATTATAGTGTACATTTATAAGTATTGCCCCAAACCTCCGCACAGTAATTTAAATATGGTAAAACCAGTGAACAATAGAGAATGTGGAGTGATTTGTGGTCAAGAATATGTTTTGCCTTATTGATTACTGAGATGCTTTTGATAGTTTGTTTTGTACATGTTTTGAGTGAGATTTCCAGTTTATTTTATCATCTATTATTACACCAAGAAACTTATTTTCATGAACTCTTTCAATATCCACACCTTCAACTTCCACCTGCACTTGAGTATCCCTTTTACAATTCCCAAATAACATGATTTTAGTTTTACTTAAGTTTAATGATAATTTATTTCTGTCAAACCACCTCTTTAATTTGCACATTTCTACGGAGATCATATCCAGTAGCCCCTTTAAATCCCCCTAGAACAAAAAATATTTGCATCATCGGCAAACAATACTAATTTTAATATTTTTGATACGTTTGTAGTGCCTTTATCATTCATAGTGATGTGTACATAATTCACCTGCATAGAGATGTTAGTCACAGCATTACCATACAGCGTTTATTCAGGTTATAATTTATGTTGTTACTAGTGTTTTGGTCTATGTGTTTAATGTGTTACGGATCCTGTAAGTACGGTGACGTTTTTGGAGTCAGTTAGTTCTGTGATGGGAAGCGCAGGCTTCTTCACGTTTAGTTTCAGTTAACTGGTGGATTTAATAAGGGACACACGTCTGCGTCCGCACCGTGAGAAGTTGTCGGCTCGTCTATTTTCACGACTTCCACACCTTGCAAATATCGTTGATGTAAAGGATAATCAGTTTGGGACCCAGTACTGACCCCTGGGGGACACCAAAAGCAATGTCCAAGCATGACGATGTAAACTCTCCCAACTTCACAAATTGTTTCCTGTCTCGTAAGTAACTTCTCATCATCACCCAGTGCAATACTACGCCCCTGATCCCATACCGTTCCAGTCTGTTGATTAATATGTTATGATTGATTGTGTCAAAAGCTTTTTTTTTTTTATTCAAGGTCTTTTTATTGTTTTTTCAATTTTCCCAGAATAATTACATACAAGAGAATTAGAATTAACATAGTAAATATGATAAACACCTATAACCCCCACATGTCTTGCTCCGCCGGAGCCCCATCCCTACAACTAAATTATTGTCAAAAGCTTTTTTAAGGTCTATGAATACTCCAACTGCATACTGTTTGTGGTCTTTTGCGTTTGTAATTTCCTCTATTGATTCAATTATTGCCAGTGATGTTGAGCTGTTTGATCTGAATCCGTACTGACTGTCAAAGTAATTTATTTTTATCTATGAACTTGTCTGGTCTGTTATTGAATAGATTTGAGAATTGTGGAAGTAAAGAAACAGGCCTGTAATTTGTGAAGTCATGTCTATCTCCAGTTTTATACAGCGGTACAACTTTAGCTATTTTCATTTTGTTTGGAAATTTACCGGTTTGGAATGACAAGTTGCAGATGTATGTTAGTGGTTCTGAAATCCCATCAATGACCTTTTTTACCATTTTCATATCAATTTCATTACAATCGGTGGATGTTTTATATTTACATGTATTTACAATATCTATTATTTATTTTTCTTCCACTGCGGTAAGGAACATTGAGCTGGGATTCCTATCTATAAGATTATCATTCCAATCATCAGATGACAATAGATCAGGAATTCTTTCTGCCAAGTTTGGTCCAACATTTACAAAAAAATTGTTAATGCTATTAACCACATCATCTATATTGACCTTTTTAATGTTGTTATCAATAAAATATTGATGGTAACTCTGTTGTCTGGAGCCATTGGGTTGGAACAATTTTGGCGTGAACACCGTGCAACGAAGTGGTTTTCTGCATGAAACTGTGATCTGATCTTTAAAGTCGCCGTTGGGGACAAATACAATGTACTGATAAGTATTTTTGTGGGCACACGACTATGCTTTTGGTGTCACAGTGCTGAGAATCAGCACATTAGGTTTGTCTGTTGACTATCTGTTGAATCTGTCGTCGTGTTTTCTGGTGAATTCATGCAGAAAACCAGCCACTTTCAGGGAAGCATATACTTTTTCTTGCTGCTGTAGCTGCTGATGTGGGACGTAGGTGACGGAGCAGCACTTTTCCAGTCACAACTGGAATGATTAGATCAGCCTCATGGATGTGCCCCAGTATCTGGTCCTTCATCAGGCTTTTTAGAAAATACTGTGATGGTATTGTATGTTGGATTTTGGATTAGTGCATCCTTCATTTGTTCCCCTGTGATCAGGGAAGGATCTCTGTCAGGCAGGAAACTGATGTCTGACATGCAAGAGTAAATTGTAGAAAATCAGTGCTGTAATTACAATCGTGGAATAAAAGAACACTGAAGAACTGTACTTTGAAGACATGAAGATTCGTGTGATCACCAAAACGTTTGGTCTCAGCTGTAAATTGTGGAACATGAATTCTCATGTGAAGAACATCCACGTGTTGCTGCTGAAACTGAGCGTCTGCAGGGATGTTTGGGGGAAGTCTGCATACATGAAGCTGCTGTCAAACACCTACATTTCATTTCATTTCATTCTTTATTTCATTCAAAAAATAAAACAAACAATTACAAATACAAATGTTCATAAATTGTGAATGAAAAGGGAGCAGAAAGAAGAATAATCTTATCTAATCTGCCCATTTTTCCAAGAAATAAATTCACAAATAACATAAATTAAAAAAGCAACAACTAAGTAAATAAAAAACTAAAATAAAATTACCACCGTCTATGGGTATGTCAATCAAACTTAACTAACATATTTCATTATATTTCTTTAACATACAGGCTTTAATTGTTCTTTTGAATGTAATGTTTGATTTGGATTCTTTGTTTTCTTTATTCAGATTGTTCCATAAACTGATTCCTTTCACAGAAACACAACGTTCCATCAATTTAGTCCTGAATCTTGGATTTTTAAAAATCTCTGTTCTTTTTTTAAGTATACTTGCTTTCTCTTTTTTCAAATCTTTTCTGAATGTTGATTGGTAAAGTTTTTTTATGAGCTTCACATCACAAGCTCTCACTACATCACAAGCATAACAATGTATTTATTTATGCCTACGGCGTTACCGTTGACAACGCAACATCATCATCACGAAGACAAAAGTTTAAATAAACACAAGATATTTCTGAGTACCAAGCACTCACACGGTTGTCAGTAATATATTTGGCTAATCGATGGACACTCGCTGCCCTATTTGTTTTTCTGTTTCTGTTTCTTTCTTTTGACCTATTTGTTCTTTAATTCCACTGTATTCAGGTTTTATAGTGAACATGGATATTGAAATGTTGAAGTGATGGCTGATGTGTTCTCCCTCTGTTCTCCCTCTGTTCTCCCTCTGTTCTCCCTCTGTTCTCCCCCTGTTCTCCCTCTGTTCTCCCTCTGTTCTCCCCCTGTTCTCCCCCTGTTCTCCCTCTGTTCTCCCCCTGTTCTCCCTCTGTTCTCCCTCTGTTCTCCCCCTGTTCTCCCCCTGTTCTCCCCCTGTTCTCCCCCTGTTCTCCCCCTGTTCTCCCCCTGTTCTCCCTCTGTTCTCCCTCTGTTCTCCCTCTGTTCTCCCTCTGTTCTCCCTCTGTTCTCCCTCTGTTCTCCCTCTGTTCTCCCTCTGTTCTCCCTCTGTTCTCCCTCTGTTCTCCCTCTGTTCTCCCCCTGTTCTCCCTCTGTTCTCCCTCTGTTCTCCCTCTGTTCTCCCCCTGTTCTCCCTCTGTTCTCCCTCTGTTCTCCCTCTGTTCTCCCTCTGTTCTCCCTCTGTTCTCCCTCTGTTCTCCCTCTGTTCTCCCTCTGTTCTCCCTCTGTTCTCCCTCTGTTCTCCCTCTGTTCTCCCTCTGTTCTCCCTCTGTTCTCCCTCTGTTCTCCCTCTGTTCTCCCTGGTCTTCAGGAGGCTGCACGAGCAGGAAGGGTCTTAACGGAGCATGCTCGGTGCACGAATACTCCGGCAGCTTCGAGGGCCAAACCGTCCGCTTCAAGATGACCTCCGTCTGTGGACACGTGATGAGTCTGGACTTCGTTGGTGGGTGTACACTCGCTCTGCACGGAGATAAACGTGAACATCCTGCTACACTCTAACCGTAGTGTCATCTTTCTACTCTCAGTACAGAACTTTGTCTTCATTAGGCCTGTGCTGAAAAAATCGATTTTTCGATTCTCATATTGATTCCTAAAAATCGATTCGTATGTCTAAAGATCGATATTATTATTATTATTATTATAATTTTTTTTTTTTTTTTTTCATCATTACATTCCAACTTTTGGTATTTTTTTGTTTATGCCCAAAAAATGAGCATTTTGTTGGACACGAGAATAACTAATGCCATGTTTTTGCCTTTCAATATCTTTGAAGGTATGAAAACATTAAAGTCTTCAGTTATAATTGCATAAATTGTCTATATTACATGGAAAAAATTAAAATGGAATGTGTGATAAAATAAAACCAATTTCATACGTCAGACGTCTGAAGAAGAGCAAAATTCGTTCGAAACATAACTTGTGATGTGCTAAATAAATCTGCACTGGGGAGCTAAAGTGTGCGGTCTCCTCTCTTGTTTTTCCTGGATCTATACTTTGAGACCAGCACCTATTGAGACATTGGATGTGAGCAACCTATCTTACCTTTTGTTCATACTCATAATTCTGCAGTTCTATCAGCATTCTGGGAGCTGATTGGTCCTTACAGCATCATTAGCTGCAATACTTGCTGTTGAATCTCAATATAATACTAGCATTAATATGTTGCATTACTACAGTCATATACGGTAATTCATGCAACAGCTCAAAAAACAGTTTTAATAACACTAACCCAAATCAATATCGGAATCAAATCTTGATAATCTATTCTGAATCTTAAGAATCAAATCGATTCTTGACATTTGTATCGATCCCCAGCCCTGATCTTCATCCCTCAGATATTTTGAGAAACTAAAAATTGAGAAGTAGAATATCTTTGGATAATGATACGACTCAAAACAGCATTTTGTGTCAATTGCACACACAATTGGGGTTGTTTCAGGTGTAAGGATGTGAGAGATGGAGGGTTTGCAGCTCTCACACTGTTGTCTCATGTTGTCTGCAGTAGCAATGGCCTGCTGGGTAAAGTCACAAGCTCATTTCTGATCTGCTGTTAGCACTGCTGCTTCCTAGCTGCTCAGTAAGGCAGCTCAGACCTGATGTGGTACCTTTAATATGACATGAAGTGGCAGGGATTATGAGAACCACTTAAAAAGAACAGGGACGGATTCACCAATATGTTCTTAAGAACGATCTTAAGAAATGTCTTAAGATCTAAAATTAAGAAGTTCATAAGAAAGTGTAATTCCTCAATATTTTCTTAAGAACTGTCATTTCTTACGAATTTCTTATTTTTCCTACTTAAGAACTTCTTAAAATATGGTTGTATCCGAAATGGCATACTAAGTACTACAGCTACATACTGCATCAGTATGTACGGTATACTGCATACTACATGAACGATTCAGTAGCCGCTCCAGCAGACCGTTCACACAGCAGTAGCAGCCAAGTATCCCAGAATTATATTATTATTATTATTATTATTATTATTATTATTATTATTATTATTATTATTATTATTATTATTTCTACACCGATGCATCGCTCCACAATATTGCGGGTTGTTGTTTGTGCAAATGTGTTGAAAAAGGTGATATTAGAGCCTTACCTTTTCACAGAAGAAATTTTAAGACAGGTCAAGGTTGTCTTAAAGTTAAGAAAAAAGTCAAGAACAAATTTGAGAACTTTTATTTCAAGAATACCATTTATTCTCAAGTTTTTTCTTAAGAAGACATTTTTTTCTTCTTAAGACTGAACTTAAGAAAAAAAGGACACTTAAGAAGATTTTTTTTCTTAAGAATGTTTTGTGAATCCGGCCCCAGGTTATCTCCATTAGCGTGTAAAAAAAAAAATCTGATCTGATCCTCCATCTAAGTCACAATAATGGACAAATCCAAAAAGTTTGAGCTTCAACAGTAATAGTTTGAAGGGTTGACATTCATGGATCCAGTTGAGGATCCTGTTTTACTTCAGTGAAGCAGGAGTTCTGTCAGAGAGGGACGGCTCACTGCTCAAGAGAACAGTTACTTAGACATGGAAACGTTGGAACGGGTCGATGACGACAACTCTGAACTTCTTCTCCCAGGGAAGTACAACAACTGGGACAAAGTGGATCCTGCAGAACTCTTCAGCAAAGCTCCGACGGAGAAGAAGGAGGCCAACCCCAAACTCAACATGGTCAAGTTCCTCCAGGTAGGTTTAATCAAGACATCCCTGCACGTTCGGTGCATGCTGCCATGTCATGTAATGTTGTGTATGTCGCTGGTGTCCTGTTAGGTTGAAGCCCGGGGCTGTGACTATGTGGTTTTGTGGCTGGACTGTGACAAAGAAGGAGAGAACATCTGCTTTGAGGTAAAGTAGGCTCCATTTACACCTTTTCTTTTAAGACGTCTGGAAGACTCCCAGTGTTTCCGTCTACCTGTCTATATAGACGTCTCTGTAGGATCGTACTGACGTGCTGGCCTGCAGTCCCCCCCCCGACCACCGCGGGGGGCTTACCTGCTCGGGGGTCAGGGTCTGGAAAGTACCCACAAGTACCTACATTTTTATTTTAAAGCAGCACTATGTAACTTTTGCAGCTTAATCTAATATTTCATCATCATCATTGTGATGGAACATCAACTTCCAACAGGTTTAATGAACCTCTGTCATGGTCTGAGGGGTCTGTATCTCCTTCACTGGCACTATGTAACTTTGAGGAGCATGGTAGGAACCCTGCCACACTAAAAAACTACACATTTTTACGGCTTTGACTGCTTTACGGCATACGTCACTTCCCTTTCCTTCCCCATTCGTAGTGGAGACCAAAGCTGGGCGGGGCGTGGAGCGCAGAGCTCAGCAGAAGCTGGTGTCATGGCCCAAGCAGCGGAAAAACCCAAGAAAATAAAAACTTTATCGGAGGAGGTGGAAAAAGAAAGTGGGAGAGTAACAAGCTAAATGCCCGGACAAGAATAAACATTGTCCCGGCGTTCACTCGCTGGCGTGAGCTGAAAGACGAGGAGGGATGTCCGACCAGAGAGACACAATTGTTATGATATAAATGTAAATGTAGAGTTCTATGTTCAATAACAATCTAAATTAGAATGTTTTCACATACAGGGGATTCGTCTTGGGTTCTAGTATTTTTCCTGAGAACTGTAAAATTGTGCAGGGCTGATCTGCAAAATATAAGGAATATAAGGGCATTCAGTTATTCACAGGTTATAAAGTATTTTTTTATTTTGTCAGTAAGTATGTTGGACTACTAATTTATGACGAAGTCCCTCTAAAAAAACGTTTGTAGTTTGGGCTTCATTATCTGTCTGAAACAGGACGGGGGGGCGGGGGAGACTTCACTAATAAAACCAAGTTGAACTTAGTGATTTTCAACATCGTCATATTATATTGTTTATCCAAAAATAGATACATTACTTCTTCACTATCCATCCTGCAAACGACCGCTGAAAACAGAAAAGTAGTTTTGAAAGTCCGTCCCGTCTTATTTCATTCACTATCAAAACAAATGCAGCGACGGGGACAGGAGTTTTCCAGCAGTACACGCTGGTGCTCATGGGAAATGTAGTTCTTTCTGGTAAAGCACTACCGCTTTGGTCCAAAGGAGCCGCCAAACTCAACAAAAGCTGAAAGTTCCATTGTGTGCTGCTTTAATGACATTGGAACCAGTACTAACTAAAGCACCCGCCCAACCGTGTCACCGTCCCATCTCTCTCTCCTACATATTTTTTGCATATTTGGAAAAAAGTACCTATGTATTTGGTTGTCTCTCCTTTGTGTAGGTTTCAGCCTCACAATTAAAATAATATGCAATCTTGCTCTGAAGGGGTTAAAGGGGATTAAAGGGGATTTTCTGCTCAGAGGCTCTTAAAAGTAAATAATTGCTGATTCCTGAATGAATTGGTGTTTTGTGTTTGAGTGTGAGCATCAAAGCTGCATCAACCTGGTTGGTTTAGTAATGATTGTTAGAGTTGTTGTTTTGTTAACGTGGTTTTGGACCCCAGAGGAACATACTCTCCGGTTTCTGTTGGCTCCAGGTTCTGGATGCCGTCCAGCCAGTGATGAACAAAGGGAGTGTGAGGGATCGCACCGTGTACCGAGCCAAGTTCAGCTCCATCACCGACACGGACATCTGGAACGCCATGAACCAGCTCGGGGAGCCCAACCACAACGAGGCGCTGTCCGTGGACGCTCGCCAGGAGCTGGACCTGCGCGTGGGCTGTGCCTTCACCCGGTACACGCCGCCGTGTTCCCCCTGAGCTGCTCCCACGCCACTGTTAGGAAGGGTTACATGCGTATATATATATATATATATATATATATATATATATATATATACAGGACTGTCTCAGAAAATTAGAATATTATGATTTTCTGTAATGCAATTAAAAAAACAAAAATGTCATACATTCTGGATTCATTACAAATCAACTGAAATATTGCAAGCCTTTTATTATTTTAATATTGCTGATCATGGCTTACAGCTTAAGAAAACTCAAATATCCTATCTCAAAAAATTTGAATATTCTGGGAATCTTAATCTAAAACTGTAAGCCATAATCAGCTATATTAAAATAATAAAAGGCTTGCAATATTTCAGTTGATTTGTCATGAATCCAGAATGTATGACATTTTTGTTTTTTCTTAATTGCATTACAGAAAATAAAGAACTTTATCACAATATTCTAATTTTCTGAGACAGTCCTGTGTATATATATGTATGCCTCAGGTTTTTACCAACATGGTATTAACCATTAAAAATCTCAGAAAAAAAAATCTTGCAGCCCGAACCGCAACGTGCACTCATGCATGGCATACATCATTAGATGCGTCTCCATCGTGCCTCGATGGGCATTACTTTTCTCAGTCAAAAGTGTTACCGTGGCAACGCTACATGCCAAAAAGCAAAAAAAAAAAATTCAAAATGGCGCTTATTGCTCGGCCGAACTTTATCGTAGAGACATCGTTCAAATTTTCAAACACTCTGCCCGATCGGCACTAAAGGACCGTACAACCTCATTATGCCAATTATTACAGTTTTTGCAATATTTAGCTTTCAATCTAAAAAAAATGTCCGTTTGACTTTGGACGCTTGTTGCTAGGCAACAGGTTATCGTAGAGACATCGTACAAATGCTCCCCGACTCGACACGCTGTGGACTTCAACATATTCAAATTTCATGAAGCTGGGATTTAAGGAGATTTTATGTCAAAATCCAGGCCAAATGGCCCCATTCATTCGGATGGGGTTTTTTACCATTGTTAAAAAAAAACCTATCCGTTAACGTAGCCTGAACCAGAACGTGCACCCATGCATGGCATACATCGTTAGATGCGTCTCCATCGTGCCTCAAAGGGCAATACTTTTCTTAGTAAAAAGCGTTACCGTGGCAACGCTAGATGCCAAGAAGCGGTTTAATAAAAAAGAAAGAAAAAAAAGAAAGGGTTACAGTAGGCCTGGTGTTTTAGTCATTTAGCAACACAGTAAAGACACTAAACCCAAACCTCAGCTGATAGCGGCGTCGGCATGAACAGGTGGTAAAGAATTTCAGTAAATAAACTGATTTAATGCAAACAGTTGGTCTCTGACGTCTACGGACACTTTACTCTGACCTTCAGGGGGCCTGAAGTCATTCTCTCAGATAGAGGGCGCTGCGCCCCCCTTTCCTACTCACGTGTTGTGAAATACTTATGGTCATGTTATGGTAGTGGCATGCCCATGTTGCAATTGTCCAAAACGGCTCAAAGGGCAATGTTGCTAGGATTTTGCTAGAAAGTTAAAGTCGCAAAAGTCCCCCTGCACACCAGCAGGTGTACAGCATGACCCCGCTCTGATGTGGAAGAAAAAAAACCAAGAAATAAAACACGCCCGGAAAAACCTGAAAAATGAAGGCGATATATTAGTATACAGAAAAAGGTTTCCCTTTTCTTCTTCTTATTCTTCCACTTCTTATTACGCACGCTTTTTAGTCTGTTAACGCGGCCCGAACCGCAACGTGCACCCATTAGTGATGCACCGAAATGAAAATCTGTGGCTGAAACTGAAAATAATAATAATCACTTGGCCGAATACCGAACAATGGTTCTTCGCAGTTTTTCATTTATTTTGCCAATTCTTTCACCATTGCATAAATCAAATAAATGTGCAGTGAAATACCCGCCAGTCACAATTCGTCTTACTGTACTTATTGTATTTTTTCTCATAATCCTTTTCATTTTCTCCCGTTCAAATCCAGTCAATCGGGTCGCGGTGGGACTGATCTCTGCAATTTGAAGCCTTGTATAATAATTGTAAAAATCTGGGTTATTTTCTTGGAGGATCTGGTCATATCAGACAGTGAGGGTTCTCCACCGCATCGGTAGTACGGTTCCTTTTCTCTGCTGTGCGTCCCGTCACCATCTCCATCACCAAGCGGTTTCCCAAATCCAACTCTGGATCATTTCTCGTTCCTCTGCTTTTTCCCACATCCTAGTAATGATCTGACATGCTGACATGTTTGCTGCATTTAACACCGTTCACCCCTCACTCCAGCTGTTCGATTGCGTCACCACACGCCGTTATTAATTGTTCGGTTTTTTCCCCACTTATTCCACCGAACACCCAAAGTGTTTTTTTGCTATTTTCGGCCGAACAATTTCTATTACCGAACATTCGGTGCATCACTAGCACCCATGCATGGCATACATGATTGGATGCGTCTCCATCGCGCCCCGACGGGCATCACTGGGACGAGCCCCGTTCTGTAGCCCTCATGAATCCTCACCACGGCCTGCTTTACTGCATGTATATCTAAAGGTAAAAAGATGGACGTGCATCCAAGAATGCAGTTCGTAGAACAACTGGATATCCTCTAACCACTTCCTGTAAAGCAACTGAGGCTGTGGATGGACTGGCGTACCAGCGAGTGTCCCTGGACCTCTGAACTGTCCCAGCTCATGTCCTGACCTTTCACTGTAGCTAGTCAGCAGTCTGGTAGAACTAGAAGCCAGAGAAGCTGAGTGCACACACGGCTTTTATAAAACCTTGCTACAACACATCTATAGTTATTTTCTTGACAGGAATTGGTTTGTTTGTGAACCCTAGATACGAGTGGAAGTCTGGCTCACTATCGCACTATTCAAGTCTACTTATAACTGTGACAGCATTTCTCCTGGGGATCCCAACTATCCTACCGTATATTCATCACTCTGTTTGTCCTTTAGGTTCCAGACCAAGTATTTTCAGGGCAAATATGGAAATCTGGACTCTTCCTTGATCTCATTCGGACCCTGCCAGACCCCGACCCTCGGCTTCTGCGTGGAGCGCCACGACAAGATCCAGTCCTTCAAACCAGAGATGTTCTGGGTCCTGCAGGCAAAGGTACAGCAAACCTTCAGAGGTTAAACCTTTCAGAATCATCTGTAGATGAATCTGATGAGAACCAACAGACAGCTACGTACAAAAGCATTCACTGTTTTGTTTATCGCTCTATAATAGACAACTTTTTGAGCCGTTTCCGCTCTACTTCCTGAAGTCCTCCCGTCCATGCATCCACTTCCGTTCTGGCGGATATAGGATTTAGCAACTACATGGATATTTTGCAGAAGAAAAGTGGTTTGGGAAGGATGTGTGCGGTGGTTGGTTGTAAGAACTGGAGAAAGCACCTGAACGAGTGTGAGATAGAGAGAACTGCGACCACAAACCAGCTACGAAGAGACGCGTCCATGCGCTCCGTTGTTTACTTTTTTCGTTGTAACTTTATGAGTGGTATTTGCACAGAGAAAATACACACTACATATTATATGTATGATTTGACTTAAACAAATGTTAATATTTTTATTTATTTGTGCACAACTGTAGGATAATATGCACACATATGATAATACATTGTACACATAGCCTACAATAAATATATAGAACATATAATATACAGGACTTTCTCAGAAAATTTGAATATTGTGATTTTCTGTAATGCAATTACAAAAACAAAAATGTCATACATTCTGGATTCATTACAAATCAACTGAAATATTGCAAGTATATTATGGGAATCTTAATCTTAAACTGTAAGCCATAATCAGCAATATTAAAATAATAAAAGGCTTGCAATATTTCAGTTGATTAGTAATGAATCCAGAATGTATGACATTTTTGTTTTTTTAATTGTATTACAGAGAAAAAAAAGAACTTTATCACAATATTCTGATTTTCTTAGACAGTCCTGTACACATAGCCTACAATAAATATATACAACATATAATATAGAGAAAATATAAATAACATTGGGCTTGCAGAAATCCACTTTATGAAGAAAATGCGTTATTATTATTTGTATTTATTAGTATTATTATTTATTATTATTATTATTATTATTATTATTATTATTATTATTATTATTATTATTATTATTATTATTATTATTATTATCATCATCATTGCACACACACACACTTTGCACTCTAGCCGAGTAGACTATGATGTAGTTCGGATACCAAAAATAAAGACATATATGTCAAATAATCTTGTTACCTTCCATAAGATTGCAGCTGACTGGGAACACGAACTCCAGGTCCAGCAACACGAACATCCCACAGGTCTGATTCTCCAGCTTCAGTTACAGCAGCCGAGCTTTATTACGCATTGTTTAAACACTGGCCTTGCTTTCAAAAAACGAAACATGTTTGTATGACATGACACACCCGACTTTGTCTCTGTGCAGATATCGATAAGCCTCACAGGCTTTCAGATTGTCCATTGCTTTTCCATCTATTGCCATGGATTGCAGGAAGTAGGAGCAGATCAGCTGTCCGTTCTGCTGGGCCGTGTCGTCACGTTCTCCTCCCAGTTCTGGACTGAATTGGGGTGGGGAGAGTAACACCATCTCCAGTCAGAGTAGTAGAACCGTGTTCCCATGGCAAAGACATAGTTGTCGACATTAAAAGCTCACGAGCAGCGAGTCTTTGCTTTAGGTTAGTATCCACGCCGCTGTGTTAACACCGGTAGACGCTGCACAAACCACTCCCGCCGGAAATGAAATGCATTTGTGTAGAGTAATGGCAGCGCCCAGGTTTTGGCGCGTAAAACTGGTCTATATGAGACTCAGGCTTTGCTCTTCAGACCTGAAGGTTATATGCCTGTTTCTGTCCAGTCCGTGGTAAATCCCTGCATGATTCCACTGATCTACTGCCTCCCCTGGGGGGTGCTGTGTTTCCATCAGGTATTTAGAGGGAAGGACAGCCCCCTGACGCTGGACTGGGGCAGGGTGAGAGTCTTTGACAAGGAGGTGGGCCAGATGTTCGTCAGCCTGGCCAAAACATCCAGGGACGCCAAGGTAAGAGGAAACCAACCATCATATCACGATAATCCTACGCTTCTACAGGCAATCATTGACTACGTTTCCATGCATCAATAACCCTTTTAAAACCTGAATATTGGCAATAACCCGAATTTGCACGGCCATGTAAACACCATTGACCCCTTTTGAATAACTCGAATTTGCTCATATTCAGGTTTTTAAAAACCCAAATATGAGCCCTGGGTTACTCCTTTTAAAACCCGAATATTCAGTCATGTAAACGCCTAACGGAATATCCCCATCGTTTTCTGCTCATGCTCTGTTCACAAGGAATCCTGGTCTTTTGAGTCCAGGAAGTTCTTATAAACACGGAGAAACCAAGACCAGGAGGAGACTAATCACTTCATAAATGTAATGAAGGATATGAACATTTCTGCATTTGTAGACGGTAGAAAGTACCGGGATAGAAGATTTACAAGAAGGTGAGAGAAAAGTTGTGCGAAGCAGCATTTGTTTTTAATTTGGATACAGGAAGAAGAAGCAGAAATTACGGTAATTGCATCATGATGTTCTCCGTGCGTCGCTGGTTTGATCCAGATATCCTGAATGATTAATTACCATGTAAACAAAAGGGGCACGGTGGCGCAGCTGGTAGTGCAGCGGTCTCACAGCAAGAAGGTCCTGGGTTCGATTCCCGCCGGGGGACGCTGTGGGCGCTGAAGTGCGTGTTAGTTCCCCCATGACTTCGGCGCCCACACCATGGGTGGGGTTGGAGAAAGGACCTTTCTGTGTGGAGTTTGCATGTTCTCCCCGTGTTCCCTTGGATTAGCTTGGGTAGCTAATGTGAGCTACCCTCACAAAAACATGCACACAGTCCTGGGCTACACATGCCCCCTCTGGCCAACCGGGGCGCCAGATGGGGTGGGGAGGATCCGGCCGGAATAACGTGATCCTTCCACGCGCTACGTCCGGTCAGAGAAGCCTCACCCTGTCTGGTGAAAAGATGCTGCTGCTGCTCACTCCTCAGGTTAAGGAGGAGACCTGAGCTCAGTGCCTCCCGGGGTTGGTAGAGGATGGCAATGCCTGTCACTTAGGTAGGAGCACGGGGTGGTCATTGTCTTTGTCACAGTTCAGGGTGGCGCGTTCATTTATCTGGAGTCTGGATTCAGACGAAAAGTGTTTCTAAGTTATTCCACACTGAAAATATAACATCTGTACAATGGCCAGTCAACCCCAATCAGCTGAACAATGAGACAGCAAAGAGGTGTACTTTGGTTCTCACGTGACTGTTATTCTCAAAATAAATGTGAACTCGTCCCCCATCTCCTTTATGTACCTCTGCACACGAGAGAAGTTCCACTGATGCTGGTGATGCCTCTCTACCACCGACTGCAGACAGTCAGCACTAACATGTTGGACTACAGTGTTGTGCAAGTTCATACTTCTCATGAACTAGTTCAAAGTTCAGTTCACATAGTTTAAAAATGAATAGTTCACGTTCATAGTTTACCATTTTCACTTTGAACGTCCCCCTATCCTAAAACTGTTCACTGTTTACAATCATGTTTTGTCCTAGTGGCTTTTCAACTTAACTCAGAGGCTGTAAATCTCCAACAATGTAGTCCATTATCAGTTTACCTATTTCAGGTAAATCCTCCCCCTGAAGGAGCAGCAGTGACTGGGGTCGTTTGGGTTGTTGGGTATTCTTGCTCTTCCCTGATCACTTTGTTTGATTGTCAAGGACTGGCAGATATTTTCTCCCACTGGGCGGATGCTTTAACTCCACATGACGTTTCAAATGTGAAGTTGACGAGGCAGATGTTAGGACTTGTTTTCTCAGCGCAGGTGGACATCATTTGCACAGAAAGGTTATATTTTTGGGAGACGATGTGTAAAATTCCTGCAGATAATGATAAGGATCATCATCTGCGTCTGCAACGTCTCTCTCTCTTCACTGGTCATGTAAAGATGCACCGGGCTCGGGCCACCGTTGCCATGGAGATGGTGCCCGTTGCTATGCTAGTGTGCACTGCATTGTGGGTAATGTAGTGTGAAGTCGCCGTCTCGTCCAGTATTTTAAATGTGCGCCGCCTGCTGGTGAAATGTATTCTGTAATAATTGGAGCTAAACAGTGAAGCTGAAACTCACATAATCTGAACAGTTCAGATTCCAGTTCCTGATCTGCAGAATGAACAAGTTCAAGTTCGTTATTTGCAAATATGTTGCGTTCAGTTCAACGTTCTCACAGTTATGAATGCGTTCATGCACAACACTGTTGGACTGACTTCAGCTGAACTTGGTTAAGTCTGATCTACGTTTTTTATTCCACAAATGTGTCTGCAGGTGGAGTCGGTGAGTAAAAAGGAGAAAGCCAAGCAGAGGCCTCAGGCGCTGAACACAGTGGAGATGCTGAGAGTGGCCAGTTCTTCCTTAGGTACTTCCATCACTGGCTTTGATTCATCTCCTGTGCTTCCTGGGTTGCTATGACACTCGTTCAAACACCTGTCCTCCAGCTAATGGAGTGGATGTAATGTGTGATTGTTGCCAAGGACAGGTATAGAGTAGATGATGCTGAGCGTTCCTGGATGTGGATTAGTGATGATTGGTGATGTTTTGTTTCAGGCATGGGCCCCTCACACACCATGCAGATCGCAGAGCGGCTGTACACGCAGGGCTACATCAGCTACCCCCGCACGGAGACCACACACTACCCAGAGAACTTCGACCTGAAGGGAACGCTGAAGCAGCAGATCAACAACCCCAACTGGTCAGCAGAGGTGAGGCTCACGTGGAGTCACGCACTCCAAACCTTCTTTCATTTTGGTCATGTATTTGATGTACTGTATTTGACCTGGTCTTTGTACGTTTTGACCGTATAGAAACGTAATTCTCCTCAGTTGTGTGAAATAAGACCTGGAAACAGGCATTGAATGAATGAATGAATGAATGAATGAATGAATGAATGAATGAATGAATGAATGAATGAATGAATGAATGAATGAATGAATGTAATGTAATGTAATGAATTTATTACATTTTATTTGTTATTTACTGTTTAACTGTATCTTGCCGCTTTTAATGTTGATGTAAAGCACTTTGAATGATCTTGTTTTTGATTGTGCTCTAACAAATAAACTTGCCTTGATTCCAAGGAGCCGGCTGCCAGAACATTGCTCTTGTTACGTAGATGCAGGTTTCTAGATATCTGTGCTTTGCCTCTTCCTGCACCAGGTGAAGGCTCTGCTGTCCGCTGGGATAAACCGGCCCAGGAAAGGCAGCGATGCAGGAGACCATCCACCTATCACGCCCATGCGGGCCGCGTCAGAGGGGGAGCTGGGTGAGTCGTCCGGGGAACCACATGGATGAAAGAAAGACGGTGTTTGGCCTGACTGGTTCACTGTTTGCTGAACGTTACTGGGATGGTGATGACTAAGGCCCAGTCCCAACCCCCCCCAGTCCTACTTTTCAGTCCTACCCCTAAATGTAGCTTGTTCCCGTGAGGGTAGTGGTTTCAATTCAATTCAATTTTATTTATATAGCGTCTAATACAACAGAGTTGTCTCTAGACGCTTTCCAGAGACCCATACCCAGAACATGACCCCCGAGCAGTTATTACATAAACAATGGCAGGTAAAAACTCCCCTAGTGGGAGAAAAACCTTAAGCCAACAACCTTAATCTGCATGATTAAGGTTGTTGGCTTAAGGTGGAATAAAAGTGGAATTGGGACACCACTTTTTGGGACACCATAAAGTGGTGTCCCAATTCCTCTTTGCATGTAGGGCTAGTGGACATAACGAGGGCTAGTGTGTATGAATCTAGCCCTTCACAGCGAGGGATTTCAGATACTGACTCGCCGACCGAGGGCTAGAGAAAATTTCCCATAATGCTTTACGTCGTCATTTTCAGACTGAAACAAACAAAAAAACATGGCGGACATTTCTTATTTTTTAGTGAATAAAATCAATATTTTGAGTTAGTTTCTGCATAAAAATGCGTTTTGATTACATTTCTAGCAAGAAATATATATTTTACTTTCATAATATTCACTCAGTGAATGTACATAATCACTCGCTTTCCCGTTGTTGCGAAATCTTTTCAGATCTCGCCAGAATAAAGGCTGATTTATGGTTCCACGTTACACCAACGCAGAGCCTACGGCGTAGGTTACGCGGCGACGCGCGCCGTACGCCGTAGGCTCTGCGTCGATTTAACGCGGAACCATAAATCGCCGGCTGCTCTCCTCATCCCGAAAACGTCGGAGCAAATTTCTTAACAGGCGTTATTTGAGGAACTCAGTCCTCCCTCACGTCCTCCATCCATCAAACCCCAGGTATCTAGAAATGCAGGTCCATCTTTGCAGGAAAGTGTCCATTCTGAGCTGCAGACGAGCGTTAGTTCTCTCCATCATGTTCACATGTTTCACTCTCTGGTCCATTCACCTGTAGTTGGTGGTTTTACTTCTCTCCAGTTCACTGGAATCATTTTCTTCACTACTAATAAAAGAATCCTCAATAAATATATATATATTGTTGCTCTACATTATACATGTCTTTGGGTCTGACTCCCAACAAGAACAACATTGGTTCTAGTGTAGCATCTTTCTCCAGAATAGTGTCCATTTCCTTTTTAATATTATCCCAGAATCCTTGTAACACTGGACAGTCCCAGAAAATATGTGTGGTGTCTCCAATCTTTCCACATTTTCACCAACATAGTGCTGCATTGGGGTTTTTATATTCTTGCTTTTTAACTGTTCTGTTTCCTGTGCACCGTCACGATGTGCATGATGTGGACACGGCTTTAATCTAACTGAAGATTGGGTTCGGTTCCTAGCTAGCCTGTTTTTTTATGAATTGTAAGTGGAATGAGCTGGATTTCTCACCCAGTTATTCCTCTGGTGATGCTTTACAGGAAGTGACGGTTGGCGGTTGTACGAGTATATCACACAGCATTTCATCGCCACCATCAGTGAGGACTGCAAGTACTTACAAACTACCATAGACTTCACCATCGGCACTGAGGCCTTCTCCTGCACCGGGAAGACGCTCATATCCCCAGGTAAACGCAGCCGTCTGTAGTTGGCACTTTGAGGTTCCACCCCCAAATAATTCCTACTTTGACTTTTCTTTGTTCAATTTAATTCAGTTAACTTTAAATTAGTGTAATTCAGTTGAGGTTGATAATCCTTCGTTAATCTGAAAAGTTGTTGTCATATTTCTGGTTTCAAAGTTCTCCCTTGGGGACAGATCAGGGGCCTCATTTATAAAGCTTGCTTGTGCACAAAACAGGGCTTGAAAGATGCACACGCCACCTTCTACGCAAAGGTTGGGATTTAAAAAATAAACTAACCGAAAAATGTGTGTATCTTTACGCAAACGTTGATCCTCGCGCAGGAACATTTTGAAGATCTGGGGAACTGGCGACGCAGGCGGTGAGGTGGTGAAATGAAGCCAGATTCATGTTATACTGTTAATGTCATCACATATCAGACTTATAGATCCATGTACACCCAAGCCGGTGTTCTGCCGAGGTTTCCTACCTCGGCAGAAAATACTACCCTACCATCCCCGTTTCTTTTATCTCAGTTTTTTTTTTTTCAAAGGCTTTTTCATGCAAATAGACGATTTAACAGCAGGAAGTCAGAATGTGCTTCACATAGATCTGTGTGTACGACGCTTTGGCGGAAGAAAAAAAACCGTCAGATCACGCTTCCACATAGATACATGTTGATGTCTATGTGGAAGCGTGATCTGATGGGGTATTTTCATCTATCAAATCATCCCACCGGCCTGGCGTGTCCGCGGTGCAGGACACGCCGGGCCGGTGTCGTGCCAAAAAGTGATTGCCTGCCAGAATCTGATTTCTCCCCTCAAAATGGGTCTTTGTACCTGCCAAAAATTGATTGAAGGCCAAATACAGTTAATGAAAAGTAGTTTCTGCCTAAATATGACTTGATCTCATTCTTGAGCTTCATAATCTGAAAATCTGACGTTTTAGCGCTATCGCTCAACGGGCTGCTGTGCGCGCTCCGGCGGCCACAAATCAGATTCTGGCAGGCAATCACTTTTTACTACTGTGACCACCAAATAATGTTGTTTTCCTGTCCTCCACCTCATCCACAACATCTCAGTCTCCGTGAAATTTAGTGGCACGGTGGCTCGACACGTCTCATTCATCCTGACGCAGAAACAGACTGCAGGAAGCCGCTGCACATGCTCAGCAGGCTCATTCATATGCAAATACAGTCATCATGTAGTTTGCATTAACCATTCATGGTAGAAAGTGGGCGTGTAGAGGGCGGGATATGAGGCGAATTCACGTGCGCAACCTTCCAACTGGACTGTGATTTATAAAGAGAACATTGCGTGCAAGTGTACGTGCACACGGTTTTATAAATCCTGATTTTTTTTGCGCACACCATTTTCGGCTTTTGAGCACACGTACACTTTTAGTATGAATCCTACGCACTCTTTTATAAATGAGGCCCCAGGACTGCAGGTCCAGTACCTCTACTCAAAGAAATGTCTCTCCTATAGCTGCTTCCAAATGTGTCTGGCTGCATTGGTCTCAGCTGACATGTATCTCATGGAAGGTCCCAGCTCTGCAGCAGGAGAGCAGGCCGTCATCAGTGTGTGTTGTCCCCAGGTTACACGGCAGTGATGCCCTGGCAGGGCATTCCTCTGGAGGAGAACCTGCCGACCTGCGAACGTGGAGACACGTTCACCGTGGACGAGATCAAGCTGGTGGAGCGACAGACCAGCCCCCCGGACTACCTGACGGAGGCTGAGCTCATCACACTCATGGAGAAACACGGCATCGGTAAGGTCCACGTCACAGGACACACCAACAGCACCCGTCTAGTTCACGGCAGTTTAAATCCACGCTTCCACTACCAATGATGACGTGAGACAGGAGGGGGGGAATGATCAGGGTTCGTACGTTGTGAAAAAACCTGGAAAAGTCATGGAATTTGAACATTTTCAAGGCCTGGAACAGTTTTGGAAACATAAGTTCACCCCAAAAGTTTTGGAAAAGACATGGAATTTATTTTTCCAACTTAATAACATTTAGTAATAACAGCCTATAAGGTAGATTTAAAATTGATCAATAAATATTTCGTATCGAAAAGTCATGCTTAGCATCTTGCAGATCGGATCGAGTGACCACATTCTCCAATAGTTACTACAGTTATATTAGATTACTATAAAACATATACTACAACATATTGCTGGTATATCAGTGTTAGTTTAAACAAATGTTTATTTTGTATAAAACCACAATTGTCATTAGATCTCCACTGTAGTGACTTTTTACATAGTTTTATTCCTATATTTCATTCATACATTGGTGTTTTAGAGGTCATGTATAGTCATGGAAACTTGCTGCCAAGTCATGGGAAAGTCATGTAAAAGTCATGGGGGAATTTGTTGGTTAAAATGTGTATGAACCCTGAATGATGGAAACCTGCGTCACTAAAGAAAGGCAAAGATGGATCTCCACAGTAAAGCTGAATTAGTCCACTTCATGTTTAGTGAATCCTGCTCACACGTGCTGAAGGCCGAGGCCTTTAAAAAACCATGAAGTGCAGCTGTTTGTGTCAACGTGCATGGAACAAAGCAACACAACATCACTGCATCCTGGAACACAACACGTAGGCAGGTTGTTTGTGTTTTTAGAAGTAAAGTAAAGCTCCACTCTCACCTGTGGAAGGATGGACGGGGACATCAGACCAGGGGGCTGGGGGGGGCCGTACTCCCCCGGCCCGGGGCCCAATGGGGCCCCTGAGGCAGCAGGTCACGCCCACCAGATTTTTTTTTTTTGGCACCACTTGGTTCATATTAGTTATAAAGCATTGTATAATATGTCCTGCTGAGATTTTCTCACTCACAGTTAACATTAAAACAAAAATTGCAAGTGAATCTCCAAATGTATTTTGGTTAAAATCGTTGGTCATCAACAGCCGTCTATCAACGTCATCATCCCTCACTTGTCAACAGAGCAGTAATCCTACCGCCTGAACATGAGCGGGAGTTAGAAACACAGAAGTGGAGTGTTAAACGCAAAGAAAAAGAAAAAAAGCATAGTCTCTATTTGGCGACGGGTGATGATGATTACAGCTGTACCTTGTTCTTCCTCCTGCAGGTACGGACGCCAGCATCCCCGTCCACATCAACAACATCTGCCAGAGGAACTACGTTACCGTGGAGACCGGACGCAAGTTGAAGCCAACCAACCTGGGCATCGTCCTGGTACATGGCTACTACAATATAGGTCATTCTCCTTAGATCATTGTACACTCATTTAGACGTGGAGCTTGTGCTGCAGGGAGTTGATTCTGACTTTTCTGCTGGAAATTGATACAGATTTGCAGTACTCGAGTTGTAAAAAAAATCAGGGGGGATGGTGGATTTTATCATATGGGGACAGATAATTTGTGCTGATTACAAATAATATAATATATTACAAATAATAACAGTGACCAAAACAGCTGCAGAAATACTGCAGGAATGACATAGCAGCAGTTAAATGCAGCCTTCTGTAAGCTTTAAATATCCACTGGGCTTACATCAAATACATCAAAACACAACAATAAAAAACACTTTTCTGAACTTATCAATATGACTCTGTCCTTCACAGGATAAGTAACATGGATCACTGCAAAAACTCACAATCTTAACAAGAATATTTGTCTTAGTTCTAGTTAAAATGTCTCATTTTAGTAAAAAAAATCTCATTACACTTAAAACAAGACTCATCACTGGAAAAAACAACAATTTTCACCTGTTTCAAGTAGATTTTCACTTGAAATAAGTAGAAAAATCTGCCAGTGGAACAAGATTTTTTTGCTTGTAATAAGAAGATAAATCTTTTTCTACTTATTTCAAGTGAAAATTTACTTGAAACAGGTGAAAATTGTCAAATAAGTTATTTTTCTGGTGTTATTTTTCTGGTGATGACTCTAAATGTTGAAATAGCAGTAAAACCACATTCATTGATGAAATGACATAAGGGATGGAAAGGGGGGATGGCAGTTTTACAGGGGGGATGATTTGGACCGTTTTTATTTCAGGGGGGGATGATTTGGACCGTTTTTATTTCAGGGGGGGGTGCCATCCCCCTCATCCCCCCTCATCCCCCCTCAACTCCAGTACTGCAGATTTGTCGTCGCAACTTGTAACCCGAGCAGAGAAGAGCTGGTATGGGTTAATGTTGGAATGTAAATGTTTTAGATGCAGAGCTGGTGCTGCCGACCATCCGCAGTGCTGTGGAGAAGCAGCTGAACCTCATCGCTGCGGGGAAGGCCAACTTCCAGCAGGTCCTGCAGCACGCCCTGGATATCTTCAAGAGGAAGTTCCACTTCTTTGTGGATTCCATCACCAGTAGGTTCACGCAGCCCCTTGGGAAGGAATGAAGGACACGGGAGGGTTCTTTACATTCAGCCATTCCATATGAACCATTTAAAATCTCAAGTTTTTAATTAGCCACATTAGAGGAATGAAGTTTCTCAGGGGGATGGCAGCATTACACGTACCCGTAGACCTGTAACTGGTCCCGTAGACCTCCGGCTGGGCCCGTAGACAACCTTTCAGATCACAGATGAGGACCTCTGCAGCTCTGTCGTAGTCGCCTCCATCCTCTGTGTTACCTCTCTGATCTGGTTTCAGTGGTCTGCCTCTTCTTTGCGGAGGTGGCACATTTATTACATTTTATGGTAGAATAGGTTTTCAGCTTCATTAACATGGTGCATTCTGAAAGTAGAGACCAGTATTACATGTCAATGAAAGGCCACAGAGCAAAATGTCTAAATGCACATGTTCCTGTAAGGTTTTGTGTTTCTTTTTCACTTTATAAATTGGGAGTGTTCTGTGCAAGTCCTGTTGTTAAATTAAAAATAAAAGTAAAGTTTGCAATGCAATGAAATCAGACTAAGGGAGAACACTTGTGTATGTTAGTTTG
This sequence comes from Cololabis saira, assembly GCF_033807715.1. Classification (NCBI taxonomy): domain Eukaryota; kingdom Metazoa; phylum Chordata; class Actinopteri; order Beloniformes; family Belonidae; genus Cololabis; species Cololabis saira. Next base: position 45,452,780 of record NC_084595.1, on the reverse strand, counting down.
GTGTGATGTAACTCTTTCCCTCCCCACCTGGGTGTTGTGCGTTTGCAGGCATGGATGAGTTGATGGAGGTTTCCTTTTCCCCCATTGCTGCCAGTGGAAAGCCGCTTTCCCGATGTGGCAAATGCCATCGCTTCATGAAGTACATTCAGGTCAGTCCTCCTCATACACTCGTCCCAGTGTGATAAAGTGATAAAGATTCAGACTGAAAACTGAACATCACTGCCCTCAAGTCATTACTTTATAAGACAGATGTGCAGAGGTGTCACGTAAAGAAGTACAAATACTTTGTTACTTTACTTAAGTAGAAATTTTGGTTATCTATACTTCACTGGAGTAATTATTTTTCAGACGACTTTTTACTTTTACTCCTTACATTTTCACGCAATTATCTGTACTTTTTACTCCTTACATTTTAAAAACAGCCTTGTTACTCTATTTCATTTGGGCCTTTAAATAAAAACTATCCAGTTAAATTGCTCCATCCGGATAGAGTGAATTTGGTTGTGGTTGTTTCAGATGTTCTTGTCCAGTTTTGTTCTTACATCCCTCAGATTCCTGCAACTAAACTTGGATGTACATTCCAATAAAGGTTAGGATAAATGATAACATGCCTCTGAAGTTTGACTTTTTGCACTATTACAATACTTATAGGCAACTAGTCATCATATCTGCTGCTCTCTGAAACACATGTTAATGCTCAATAGTACACATATATGCTTCTTTAATATATTTGCATTATACTAAGATACATTCATTTTCAATGGCTTTTTCCCCCTTACATTACTTTACATTACATTACTACTTTTATACTTTAAGTAGTTTTGAAACCAGTACTTTTATACTTGAGTAAAAAACTTGAGTTGATACTTCAACTTCTACAGGAGTATTTTTAAACTCTAGTATCTATACTTCTACCTGAGTAATGAATGTGAATACTGAAGACACCTCTGCAGATGTGTTTGCAGTTTATCTTCAGGCTTCCACAAAAGTTTAATTTACTCTTCAACGCAACGTGCTCTTCCTTCTGTCGCTTTGCATACCTCACCTCGTTTGCTGCTGTGATTGCTCACAGTGCTAACCAATTGCGTGCCAAGTATCAGAGATCCTTGAATAGTTTTTTAAACCGTACATCAGACAGATCAGACATGTGGGTCTGACGTGTCTGCAAAACCCACAGATGTAAAGCTGACACTGCAGAAACTGCTGATGCTCCTCAGATCTGCACATAAACAATATCCTGCTGCATTTCAACTACATGGCTGAAGACGTGGCAGTTTTCCTTCTTCTTAATTTTCCCTATGTAATTTGAGAATTTACTGCAAATTCCAGCATTCAGGGAGGATGCACTTCCACGATGGACACAAAATCTTGGCTACCTGGTTGTCAGGGACACAGGATGATGTTATTGATGGACTCTATGTGCTGCTTCTCTACTTCTGACCCGCACAAAAAAAACAGTTTACCATCTTGTTACCAATTTCAGACCATCAGTGGAATCCATTATTACGTTACAGATGTGGTTTATGACTCAAGAGCCTGCCTTCTATGATAAACGGTGAGCCTTGGGGGTGTGTTGAGTCGGAGCACGTGGTTTAGTATGTTGTGATATTAACACCATTGATATACCACTGACACTGTCAATCTGAAATTGAATGCGTGGTTACATAAATAAGAAGATAGTGGAGAAACTGAGCATCTGCTGGGTGACGAGCTGAGGGAAAACATTCTTGGCAGATCTGACCTAAACGGCCCCTAACCTGCATCTAAACCTCACCTTCACGGCCTCTAAGGCCCAGTCCCAATCCCCCCCTACTCCTACTTTTCATCCCTACCCCTAAATGTTGCACGTTCCCGTGAGGGTAGTGGTGTCCCAATTCCTCTTTTCCCCTAGGGGGAGTGTGCTTATTTAGGAGTAGTGAATATGAATCTGGCCCTACAGAGCGAGGGTTTTCAGATGCACCCTAGCTGACCGAGGGCTAGAAAAATTTCCCAGAATGCTTTTCGTCGTCATTTGCAGACTGAATCAAAAAAAAAACATGGCAGACATTTCTCATTTTTTAGTGAATAAAATCAATATTTTGAGTTAGTTTCTGCATAAACATGCGTTTTGATTACATTTCTAGCGAGAAATATATATTTTACTTTCATAATATTCACTCAGTGAATGTACATAATCACTCGTTTGCCCGTTGTTGCGAAGTCTTTTTCGAACCTCGCCAGAATAAAGGCTGATTTATGGTTCTGCGTTACACCAACGCAGAGCCTACAGCGTAGGTTATGCGGCGACGCGCGCCGTACGCCGTACCCTACGTCGTAGGCTCTGCGTTGATTTAACGCGGAACCATAAATCAGCTCCGGAGCCGGCAGGCGGCTGTACTCGTCTAGAAATTTTCGGAGCAAATTTCTTAACAGGCGTTATTTGGATAAACTGAGCCCAGGTTGGGGATCTTAACGGTTACTTTTACACCTGAAAAAATATTAAAACTTAATAAAGTGGCATATTAACAGCGCTACAGCTGAAATTAAAACAGCTTTTATCTCTGGACTTCCTGATATGGTGTGACGTATGTGCAAACGTAACTACGCAGTCGCTTACGTACCCGAACGTAAACCACGCAGTGACGTAGCAAGCAACATTTAGGGGGGGTGCTGAAAAGTAGGGGTAGTGGGTGTATTGGGACAGGGCCCTGGGAAGATTACAAGGGCCCTAAAATCTGTGGCTTGATTTTTAGGGGTAGTGGTAGTGAGGGAGGGCTAGTGGCAGAAAGTAGGGGGTGTATTGGGATTGGCCCTAAGCGGCCACTTTGACTTATTTAGTCACCAAAAGATGTCCCTATGGCGGTTGCGTGGTCTCAGGATTGCATGACTGTGTGAAAGCAAAGAGCTTCAGAAGGTTCCCTGAAGATGTCAAAACCATCCAAGCATTCTGGTTTCTTCTTTAATTTGTGGTTTGTTTCCACATTATCATAATTCTGCATCTCTTTAGTCTACACTCAACCTTTTTAAAGCTGAAGTGGCCAAAGCACCTTGAATGTGCTTTTATGGACAAGACGATGTCTGACTATATTAGTTCCAGCCTTCAAAGATCAGCAAACGTCATTCCACCATTAGCATTTCCATTTTATAATCAGAACCACTCATAAATTAATGAATTCAGCACAAGGCCACCAACGGGACTGCATGTGACTGCATGTGACTGCATAGGAGTGTTCTGGTGGAGACCATAAGGCAACCCATGTGAGACGTGGGCAGCCATGGACGTCATGTGTTGACGGCTCTTTGTGGATGCGGATATGGTCGGCTCCACCTCATCATGGGCTCTAAGAACTTTCTTTCCACATCCTGAAGGCTTTACAGTTGGCTCAGCTGGTTCAGCTAGTTATCTCAAGTATTCACTCAATAATGTGTTCATGTTCTTTAATAATATGTGATAGATGCAGTGTGTCAAGGGATCATGTTTGACGGGCAGAATTTAAAAAGTTGGTGAGCTGCTGTGAATCCGGACTTAATACTGGATTTATGTCATATCCTGTATGATGTGTTTTTAACAAAGCACAAGAAACATCACTGTAATGAGAAATATTGTGGAGAATGTGAAACTGAAGACGTGTGTGTAATGTGTGATTGCTGCAGTCAGACGCTTCAGTTAAATCTCTAAGTTATTTATATAGCACCTGTTACAATACAAGCTGCCTGTAGGCGCTTTCCAGACACCCAGAACACAATACCCAAGCAGTAAACAGTCGTTACTAATAAACAGCCTTGATTTTGAAACAAAAGACATTCCTCTGACTTTCCTCTGACAGGCTTCTGCGTGTTGCTGCCGCTACTGCTGCTACTGGTACAACTACTACTGCTACAACTACTGTTACAACTACTGCTACTACTATTATTACCGCTACGACTACTACTGCTACTACTGCTACTACTGCTACTACTACTACTACTACTGCTACTACAACTACTGCTACTACTATTATTACCGCTACGACTACTACTGCTACTAGTGCTACTACTGCTACTACTACTGCTACTACTGCTACTACTGCTACTACTACTACTACTACTGCTACAACTACTGTTACAACTACTGCTACTACTATTATTACCGCTACGACTATTACTACTACTGCTACTACTATTATTACCGCTACGACTATTACTACTACTGCTACTACTATTATTACCGCTACGACTATTACTACTACTGCTACTACTGCTACTACTGCTACAACTACCGTTACAACTACTGCTACTACTATTATTACCGCTACTGCTACTACTATTATTACTGCTACTGCTACTACTATTATTACCGCTACTACTGCTACGAGTACTGCTACTACTATTATTACCACTACTGCTACTACTATTATTACAGCTACTGCTACTACTATTATTACCACTACTGCTACTACTATTATTACCGCTACTGCTACTGCTACTACTACTACTACTACTACTGCTACTACTGATACTACTACTGCTACTACTGATACTACTACTGATACTACTACTGCTACTACTGATACTACTACTGCTACTACTATTATTACTGCTACTGCTACTACTATTATTACTGCTACTGCTACTACTATTATTACTGCTACTGCTACTACTGGTACAACTACTGCTACTACTACTACTATTACCACTACCACTATTACTGCTACTGCTACTACTACTGCTACAACTACTGCTACTACTACTACTATTACCGCTACGAGTACTACTGCTACTACTGCTACAACTATTACCGCTACGACCATTACTGCTACTGCTACTGCTACTACTACTGCTATTACTATTACCGCTACGACTATTACTGCTACTACTATTACCGCTACGACTATTACTGCTACTACTATTACCACTACTACTACTACTACTATTACCGCTACGACTATTACTGCTACTACTACTACTACTACTACTACTACTACTACTATTATTACCGCTACAACTATTACTGCTACTACTATTACCGCTACGAATACTGCTACTACTACTATTACCGCTACGACTATTACTGCTACTACTACTACTACTACTACTACTACTACTACTATTACCGCCACAACTATTACTGCTACTACTATTACCGCTACTACTACTGCTACTACTACTATTACCGCTACGACTATTACTGCTACTGCTACTACTATTACCGCTACGAATACTACTACTGCTACAACTACTGCTACTACTACTATTACCGCTACGACTATTACTGCTACTACTACCCGTAATACTGCTACAACTACTGCTACTACTATTATTACCGCTACTACTGCTGCTGCTACAATTACTACCATGCCACTGCTAGTATTACCATTACTGCTACTACTACCACTAATACTACTGCTAGTACTAATTCTACTGCTAGTACTTATTCTACTGCCACTACTTCTATTACTGCTAGTATTACCATTACTGCTACTATAACTTGGTAGTAGTAGGGAGATTAGCTTGACTTCCAGCAGTGTTAATTTCCTTTTTTTAAAACATGCATCCATATTAGTTTTTACTAATTTCCAATATTGTTGTTTCTTCTCATAATATATAAAAGGTGTTCTGGGATTGGGGATACTCAGGGATTACGGGTTTCAGGTGCAGTTTTTCCCCTTTATTCACCTGCACAGGGTTGTCAGAACTCTACACGTTCCCTTAGTACTTTCCCGCGTTAATTCCATGAGTTTTGCCGAGGGCCCTATCATCATAGAGCTGTCGGACTTGCATATTTGTGGAAAAAGTTTAGAATCTCTGCTCCTCAGAGACCCCGCCTTAGAGGGATGCTGCTTTTGTGCCAAATCACAACTATATTCCCTTATTCATTCATTCGGAAATGATGAATTTCAAAAAATGAAAAGAAATGCAAAGAAATAAGTCAAAGCAAATGTAAGAATCTGTTTTTTGTTTAGTTTTTTCTATCTGCATTTGTCATTCAACTCCCCTGTCTGTCAGTTTAGGGAACAGTTATGAAACTTATAGTAATAATGTCGACGTTTGAGGTGAGGAGCTATTTGTTTGAGTGCAATAAGGTTCCAGAGTTTACATGTTGTCTCTGAATCATGTGACCTTTCCAGGTCGTCCTTCATCCCAAAACTCAGGACATGACCAAAGGTCCGTTTAAGCGCCCTGAATGGATTATGACACAAACTGTGGCGCCCTCTTGTGGCAGAATCTCCTAATGACTCGTTAAATAAGAATCCAATCAAATCAAAGTTTATTTAGACGGGACAATGCATATTAATGAACACTACATTAAGCAGTGTAAATACACAGGATCTTAGCAGAAATGCTAGTTTCCACCCACAGTCCCCACAGAAAACATAAAAGCAATTCAGTCAAACAATTCAGTCAAACAAGGGAACAAACATAAAACATACATAATAGCAAAATAGATTTAGCAGCATTTAAAAGCAGTATGGATTGTATCTAAAGTGACTTGAGTTTAAAGTGACTTGACCAATAATGCATATCACAATGATGAAATAGCAGCGATGGTAATATTATGGTACTGAGAGTATCCAAGTTGTGTGAATCACTTACAAATCATCCTTGTAACTTGATCAAATCGACCTGATACCAAACAGACCATAACAAAAGTTGAAAACGTGTTGCTGAAATGACTAGTTCTGCTGCAGCAAAACACTTTATCAGGAGGGGCTTATTATTGATGTTCTAAGAAACAACATTTCTGCCTTTTGAAAGGACCAGTTAAGACTTTCAAGTAAAATTAACCAAAGTATGACTGGTTCTGGTCCACTGTTAGGGAAGGCTGTGATTAAATGTAAGTTCAACAGGCTGCTTCTTCTGGCGATGAGCAGCCACATTACCTAAGAAGAAGTATGAGCCTTTGAGCTGTCAGACAACGTCGGCAGACAATAAGGGTCAGTCCCAATCCCCCCCTAATCCTAGTTTTCAGTCCTACCCCTTAATTTTGCACGTTCCCGTGAGGGTAGTGGTGTCCCAATTCCTCTTTGCATCTAGGGCTAGTGGACATAACGAGGGCTAGTGGTTATCAATCTAGCCCTACAGAGCGAGGGATTTCAGATGCTGACTAGCTGACCTAGGGCCAGAAAAATTTCCCAGAATGCTTTTCATCATCATTTGCGGACTGAATCAAACGAAAAAACATGGCGGAAATTTCTTATTTTTTAGTGAATAAAATCAATATTTTGAGTCTTCAGATCTCGCCAGAATAAAGGCTGATTTATGGTTCCGCGTTACACCAACGCAGAGCCTACGGGGTGCGGTGCGTGTCGCTGCCTACCCTACGCCGTAGGCTCTGCGTTGATTTAACACGGAACCATAAATCAGCTCCCGGGCCGGCTGCTCTTCTCATCCACGAAAACATCGGAGCAAATTTCTTAACAGGCGTTATTTGGATAAACTGAGCCCAGGTTGAGGATCTTAACGGTTACTTTTACACCTGAAAAAATATTAAAACTTAATAAAGTGGCATATTAACAGCGCTACAGCTGAAATTAAAACAGCTTTTAGCTCTGGGCTTCCTGATATGGTGTGACGTTTGTGCAAACGTAACTACGCAGTCGCTTACGTACCTGAACGTAAACCACGCAGTGACGTAGCAAGTGGTGTCCCAATCCCTAGGGAAGATTACAAGGGCCCTACCTATTTTTAGGATGAAGTGGTAGTGAGTGAGGGCTAGTGGTAGAAAGTAGGGTGAACATTGGGATTGGCCGTAATCCTGACGTCATCCTTTTCCAGGCCAAACCCAGCAGGCTCCACTGCTCCCACTGCGATGAGACCTACAGCCTTCCCCAGAACGGAGCCATCAAGCTGTACAAGGAGCTCCGCTGTCCGCTGGACGACTTCGAGCTGGTGCTGTGGACCTCCGGGGCCCGGGGCAAGAGCTACCCCCTGTGCCCCTATTGCTTCAGCAACCCCCCCTTCAGAGACATGAAGAAAGGTAGGGTTTACCATGACTTTCAACATTACAATGATTGATATTATTTTAATCAGTTTGGTGAATTCTTACGAATCTAACCTATGAATTCTCCTTCATCTGCAGTGATTTTGAGCTGATAACCATATCCAGAACCACGGCATCAGTTTCCGTTGCTGTGATGATACGCAGCTGTATTTGTCTATGAAGTCGGGTGTAACAGAACGGTTCAACAAACTTCAGGCATTAACGCCATTAAGGCCTAGATGTCCACGAACATTTTGCTTTTAAATTCCGATAAAACCGAGGTTACTGTTAATTCAGTTTTATTTATAAAGCGTCTATTATAACAGAAGTTGTCCCTAGGATCTTTCCAGAGACCAAAACATAAACCCCCAATCAATTATTACATAAACAATGGCAGATAAAAACTCCCCTATTGGGAGAAAAACCTTAAACCAAACAGTGGCAAGAAAAGACTCCCCTTTATTCAGGAATAAACCTGGACCAGGACCTGGATCATAAGGGGGGGGTTCCTGCTTAAGACCAGCTGGACAGAGCAGGAAAAGAGAAAATAGACAGAGAGAATGAAGAACAGAGAAAGGAGAGACAGACATAATTGCTAACTGGTGCACTACAGGGATGACTATATAAACACTAGAGGTTTACTAACACTAACTAGAGATTTACCAACACCAGCTAGAGGTTTACTAAACACTAACTATAAGCTTTACTAAACAGAAAGGTTTTAAGTTTAGTTTTAAAGGTGGAGGTGGTGTCAGCCTCCTTAACCCAGATTGGAAGTTGGTTCCAAAGTAATGGTGCCTGATAGCAGAACGCCCGCCCTCCAAATCTACATTTAGATACTTTAGGAACTACGAGTAAACCTGCACTCTGAGAACGGAGAGCTCTGCCAGGAACATAAGGCACTATCAGGTCTTATAGGAGGAGCTAAGCTGTTTTGGGCTTTATACGCAAGTAATACAATTTTAAATTAGATTCTGAATTTTACAGGTAGCCAATGGAGCGACGCTAACACTGGAGAGACGTGGTCTCTCCTGCTAATTCCTGTCAGTACTCGTGCTGCTGCATTCTGGATCAGCTGGAGCCTATTCAGCAAATTACTTGGACATCCTGCTAACAACACATTACAGTAATCTAGTCTAGAAGATACAAACGCATGAACTAGTTTTTCTGCATCACTCTGCGAGAGGATTTTCCTAATCTTTGCAATATTACGGAGATGGAAAAACGCTGTTTTACAAACCTAATTAATATATGGTTTAAACGACAAATCCTGATCGAAAACAACACCAAGGTTTCTCACAGTTGCACTGAAAGCCATCGCAACACCATCTAATCCCTTCCTAAGATGCTCTGGACCAAGAATGATAACCTCTGTTTTATCTGAATTTAGAAGCAAGAAATTTCTGGACATCCAGTCCTTGATGTCCCTAAGACATGCCTGAAGTTTAACTAACGGTTCTGTTTCATCCGGCTTCATAGACAAATAGAGCTGCGTATCATCAGCATAACAATGAAAATGTATGGCGTGATTCTGGATTATACTTCCCTCCAGTGTCTAAAAAGAGAAACTGCTGAAGTGGCAACGTATCATGTGGCAGTTGGTAGAGGAATACAATTTAATTCAACCCTTACGTCCGTTTTAGGTATGGGATGTAACGAGTGCACCCACCCCTCCTGTCAACATTCCCTCAACTCTTTGGGCATCGGACAGTGTGTGGAGTGTGATGGTGGGGTCTTGGTGCTGGATACGACCTCGGGACCAAAGTGGAGGATGGCCTGTAATAAATGCAACGTGGTGGTGCACTTCTTTGAACACGCACACAAGGTGCAGGTAAGAAAACCCAACAGATTCCATCAAGTCATCAAAACACATCCAAGGTCCCGTCCTGAGCAGGCAGGAGGCGACGGTGGGGAGCAAACACACCTGGCTGATAGTGCATGTGTGCATCCAGAGATCATACAAGTACAAGTAACATGGCACACAGAGCAGCAGTATGTGTGTGTCGAGACATTAACGATGACCCTTTCAGCTGGTGTGTCTCCAGCGCCGCACAAGACCCGTTGACCGAGCAAATAGAGGGAATGCACATGACGTCACAGATGAGACTTCACAGCAGGTTACGCCCACTGAGTGTCGGAAAGACTCGGTGTCGGAAAGACTGGGTGTCGGGAAGACTGAGTGGCAGCGTAAACTTTCAGTTTGAGCAACTGGAAAACATCTGAAATGGGAAAGAGCTGTTGTACGATTGACTGTACTCATAGATTTAGCAAGAAATCAGAGTTATCGTTTTACAGACTGATGAAAAATAAGCTTAAGAGAGACAAATGGATCGCTGCAATTCACAGAAACAACTGGATTCCAGACACCGAAACGTGGATTTGTGGTTTCCATTTTGTATCAGGTAATGTTGGATTTTTGGGTAGCTAACGTTAAACGGTCAAATCATAAAGTTCAGTGTCCTCATCACTTTAATTTCTACAACAAATCCTGTCTTGAAGTCGGACCAAGCGTCAAGACTTTTGTAAGCCTTCAAGCTTTGCTTCGTGTATTTCCCCGGCGTAGAAATTAAGTACATATAAATATCAGGAAACTGGATTCATGGACAAATATTAATGTCCATGGACCACTGGTTCTTGGTAACTGTACCAAATATTAATGTCCATGGACCACTGGTTCTTGCGGTAACTGTACGGGTCACTGTCAAGTCCAACTGACTTTAATTTAAGCCGATAATCAGCTGTTATCCCGTCTTCTCCACTAGTTGCAGCCGTTTTTGCCACTCAGTGCGAGTAACGTGACTGACCAGGAGGTGGCGGTAATGTGTATTTTTTGCTGTTCGCAAACGGCTAGCAGCGTAAAACTCAACGAAAAAGAAGAATGCATCAAACTCTATTTCATTTGAAACGTGTGAAAGCAGCGTAAACAGCTCTTTCACCTTTTCACGCACACGGGGTCAAAACGGGGACCAACACGGGGCCAACACACTGCCTACCAGCATATCACCATTATTGCCATGAGTCCCATGTAATGTTTCAGACCAGAATGTGTGAATCAGCAGGTATTTTTTAGTCTATCCATGCAGACATCCACCATGTGCTAGTATCAGGAAAACAGAGAAGAGAGGAATGAATGTTTCCTTGGTTACCTGACACAGCTAGCAATTCTTAGCCGCTCTGCAGACTGAAACAGTCGTGTATATAAATGTTTAAAGTGTCACCTTGTTTTGTGAGCACGTCACCAGCCCGGGGTGTGTGTGTTTTGTTCCAGGTGGCTCAGGAGAGCTGTGAAGCCTGCGACGCCTCACTGGTCATGGTGGACTTCAACAAAACTCGCACGCCACTCCCCGCCGGCGAGACCCAGCACACCGGCTGTGTGTTCTGTGACCCCGTCTTCCAGGATGTGGTGGAGCTCAAACACGCCACCATGAGACACCGCGGAGGAGGGGCCAGGCGGGGAGGGCGGGGCCGCGGCCGGGGCCGGCGCGGCAACCCAAAGAAACCTAAAGACAAAATGGCTGCCTTGGCTGCATACTTTGTATAGTTCTAACAGCGTGTGGTGTACGTCTTGTTCTCTTGGCAGGAAATGTTTCTGTTTTACTGTTTACCGTTAACTACTCTGCAGTAAAACAGATTTGAAGGAAGTTCGTTGTAAATGTATTTCTTTGTGTAGTAGATCAGATTTCTTGAGTGACATGTTTGACAGCACGTATTTTATGAACATGATGATTTGTGGAAGCACGATTTTCTTGTGTTTATTTCAACTTTAGTCTTTGTGATATGAATGCTGGTCCAGGGTTTCCCCGTAAGCATTAGTGCCACCTGGCTGCATTGATGGGAATAGCTGAGTATCATCTGCATAACATCCAAAACATACGTCATGTCTGTTACCTAAGGGGGCCAATACATAACCCTGTGGGAAACCGGGACTAATTCAGGTGCGTGAGGAAGACTTTGGGCCAATCCCCCCCCCCCTACTTTCTACCGCTAGCCCTAAAAATGAAGCCACAGGCGTAGGGCCCTTGTAATGTTCCCTAGGGATTTGTTACACCACTTGCTACGTCACTGCGTGGTTTACGTTGGGGTACGTAAGCGACTGCGTAGTTACGTTTTCACAAACGTCACACCATATCAGGAAGCCCAGAGCTAAAAGCTGTTTTAATTTCAGCTGTAGCGCTGTTAATATGCCACTTTATTAAGTCTTAATATTTTTTCAGGCGTAAAAGTAACCGTTAAGATCCCCAACCTGGGCTCAGTTCATCCAAATAACGCCTGGTAAGAAATTTGTTCCGATGTTTTTGGAGATGAGAAGAGCTGCCGCATGAAGAGCTACGAGCTATGGGCCGGCCTTCTCCATTATTGTGCCTGAAGAAGCGTCTGGTTGCCTTGAAATGGCAACCAGAGTCTGCAGCGCTGCAACGAGTGACCCGCAAACGTTCCGAGCCCCAGGTGAGCCGAACCAGGGACCTTTCAGGCCTCGACGTGAACGCCTTTGGACCGACCTGGAGCTGAAGGAGGCCCAGCTGCTGTACCCATGATGCACCACTCATCCACACTGAGATGAGGAGAGCAGGAGAGGGAGAGACACTCTTTACCAGGATCACCTGCGGAGCGAAACCATTCAGCTGTTCACCAAGGAACCCTGACCGGCCAGACCAAACCTCCTTTTTATTCAACTACAAAGATCCACGTAAGACGCTGTTTTGAGTCTGAAACTTAGAACATTTGTTGTGCCACAAAGAGGTTGCTGGTTCAGTTATTTAAGAGTTATTAATATCCATCTTACGCTAGTTATTAATAATTAATAAAGATTACTTATCAAAATGAATCAATCAAAATGGGGCACCACCTGACTTATCAGGAAAATAATAACTAAACAGCAAAATCAGTCTCAAGTTACCTGTTATTCCCTACGTGCCAGCCTGTTGCCCGGGGGGGCGTTACAGAATAACGGTGAAGGAAGGAGTCTGAGCACAGACCTTTACAACCAGCAGCTGTGACAAATATGGATAAAATAAACACAAACAACTTCTCTCATTCAAATTAATCAGAATGTATTTAAACAAGTGTTAAAAGATGATAAAACAACATTAAATTCTGATGACTAAACTACACATAAACAACAACTAACTTATATATGTGTGTGAATGTGTGTGTGTGCAGGGCTGTCCCTGACCAAATTGGGGCCCTAAGTGAAATGTTATTTGAAGGCCTTTTTTGCTATCTTGCTCCTGATTTGTGACGTCTTTTGGATGAAAAGTTGAAATCTCTGCAAGAGCCTGCCTGCACCTTCTGATTGGTCAGATTTAGGGGGCTGCCAATCATTGCACGGCCAGTTTACTCATTATTCAGGTCTCTTTTCTCCCCTCCTCCTCACGGTAACACATGTGCATCCATTGCACATATGCGTTACCGAGCAAATGCTTCCCCTCGCGCAAAATGCGGCCCCCGTTGGAAGATGAGGCCTACGTACAGCACGTGTTCTGCGTTTAGGGAGGGGCGGCACTGTGTGCGTGTCACGATGGCTGTTCATACACGCAAAAGAAAAGATGGCTGACAAAGTTACATGGTGACCAGTAAGAGTACTCGAGTTGTAAAAAACAATCAGGGGATGGTGGATTTTATCATATGGAGACAGATAATTTGTGCTGATTACAAATAATATAATATATTACAAATAATAGCAGTGACCAAAACACCTGCAGAAATACTGCAGGAATGACATAGCAGCAGTTAAATGCAGCCTTCTGTAAGCTTTAAATATCCACTGGGCTTACATCAAATACATCAAAACACAACAATAAAAAACACTTTTCTGAACTTATCAATATGACTCTGTCCTTCACAGGATAAGTAAAATGGATCACTGCAAAAACTCACAATCTTAACAACAATATTTGTCTTATTTCTAGTTAAAATGTCTCATTTTAGTAAAAAAAATCTCATTACACTTAAAATAAGACTCATCACTGGAAAAAACAACAATTTTCACCTGTTTCAATTAGATTTTCACTTGAAATAAGTAGAAAAATCTGCCAGTGGAACAATATTTTTTTGCTTGTAATGAGAAGATAAATCTTGTCCCACTGGCAGATTTTCCTACTTATTTCAAGTGAAAATTTACTTGAAACAGGTGAAAATTGTCAAATTTTTCTGGTGTTATTTTTCTGGTGATGAGTCTAAATGTTGAAATAGCAGTAAAACCACATTCATTGATGAAATGACATAAGGGATGGAAAGGGGGGATGGCAGTTTTACAGGGGGGATGATTTGGACCGTTTTTATTTCAGGGGGGATGATTTGGACCGTTTTTATTTCAGGGGGGGGTGATTTGGACCGTTTTTATTTCAGGGGGGGATGCCGTCCCCCCTCATCCCCCCTCATCCCCCTTCAACTCCAGTACTGATGGTGACTGAGTGATCCAAAATGGTGGACGAGATTTCGTCTCATCCAATGAAAAACAAACTTGGAGGCTTCCTGTTTTGGAAAGAGCCAGTGTATAATTATAGGGAACATCCAGGTAATTATTTTGATGACGTTAAAATCCCCCGCTGCGATGGACCTGAGAGGACCAACTGTACACCCCAACACAGACGTGATGACTGCAATGTCCACATCAGGGTTAAGAACCTGACAGGTGTATATGGTAACTAAAGCCGCGGGACGCCTACCAGGGTGTCCCACCTGCAGTCTTGATATGTATCCCGATGCTTGGAGCAACACGAAGAGGAGACTCAGAGAACCACGAGTTGCCATTCGGTGTTCAGCGAGGTTCTCCCGAAGCCGGAACCTTCAGCGTCCTCAAGTCACAAATGAATAACAGTTCAATGAAAGCGGCTGTGGGATGTCTGCCTGCTCTGTTATGTTGGAGGAATCGAACACGACACACATTCCCGGTTCCTGGGAACCGATGTGACAGTGGTGGTCCGGAGTCACATGGGTCTGGAAACGCTTCCTATTCTCTCCTTTCCATCTGAAGGCTGTAACAGCACAATGACCCATTCGTTTGCTATAGGGAATGTGCATGACGTCACAGATGCGACTTCACAGCGGGTTACATCCACTGAGTGTCAGAAAGACTGAGTGACAGAAAGACTGAGTGTCAGCGTAAACTTTCAGTTTGAGCAACTGGAAAACATCTAAAATGGGAAAGAGCTGTTGTGCGATCGACTGTACTCATAGATTTAGCAAGAAATCAGAGTTATTGTTTTACAGACTGCCGAAAAATAAGCTTAAGAGAGACAAATGGATCGCTGCAATTCACAGAAACAACTGGATTCCAGACTGAAACGTGGATTTGTGGTTCCCATTTTGTATCAGGTAATGTTGGATTTTTGGGTAGCTAACGTTAAACGGTCAAATCATAAAGTTCGGTGTCCTCATCACTTTAATTTCTACAACAAATCCTGCCTTGAAGTCGGACCAAGCGTCAAGACTTTTGTAAGCCTTCAAGCTTTGCTTCGAGTATTTCCCCGGCGTAGAAATTAAGTTCATATAAATATCAGGAAACTGGATTTGTGGCCAAATATTGATGTCCATGGACATCTGGTTCTTGGTAACTGTACCAAATATTAATGTCCATGGACCACTGGTTCTTGGGGTAACTGTACCAAATATTAATGTCCATGGACCACTGGTTCTTGGTAACTGTACCAAATATTGATGTCCATGGACCACTGGTTCTTGGTAACTGTACCAAATATTAATGTCCATGGACATCTGGTTCTTGGTAACTGTACCAAATATTAATGTCCATGGACCACTGGTTCTTGGTAACTGTACCAAATATTAATGTCCATGGACCACTGGTTCTTGGTAACTGTACCAAATATTGATGTCCATGGACCACTGGTTCTTGGTAACTGTACCAAATATTAATGTCCATGGACATCTGGTTCTTGGTAACTGTACCAAATATTAATGTCCATGGACCACTGGTTCTTGGTAACTGTACCAAATATTAATGTCCATGGACATCTGGTTCTTGGTAACTGTACCAAATATTAATGTCCATGGACCACTGGTTCTTGGTAACTGTACCAAATATTAATGTCCATGGACCACTGGTTCTTGGTAACTGTACCAAATATTAATGTCCATGGACCACTGGTTCTTGGTAACTGTACGGGTCACTGTCAAGTCCAACTGACTTTAATTTAAGCTGATAATCAGCTGTTATCCCGTGTTCTCCACTAGTTGCAGCTGTTTTTACCACTCAGTGTGAGTAAGGGGGCTGGTCCAGTGGGGAAGTGACGTCAATGTAAACCCTCTATACCGGCTCTATCCTGTCCAGGATGATGGGGGGGGGGGGGGGGCGTCCGGCCTCACGTCACAGTTCAGTCGCTCCTTTCATTCTCCTTCCTCCCTAAATCCTCAGCAGCTCAGGCTGCATGCACATGGGTCTGCACCACTCCTCTCTCCACATAGTCTAAATGTCTGAGACAGGCACTGTTGCCACGGCAACCCCCTGCCATTTTCTCCTCTGAGGTCAGATGTGTTTGGAACGGTGCTCGGCTCCAGAGATGCAGCACGACAAACTGTTCTGGAGGGGAAATGGAAGAGAAACAACGGACTAATTACTAGCGGTTTACCAGAATCCCGAGTCCAGTTGGTAAATCTGAAAAAAACTAAATCTGAATGATCTCATCACTGTTGGAAATTTTAAAAGTAGATACTTTTCTGTATCTATTCTGCCGAGGTTCTAAGCTGCTGAGTGGGCTGTATCTGACATCATCACACTACAGGCCACCGATTGGTCGGGGGGTTGGAGTCAGACGTCTGAGTCAGGAGGAGGAAATCAGAGAAAGAGACTCTGACGGATTCTGGTTCATTTTATTCAACCAGCAACGGCAACAAAAGTCTGTTTAATGATCCAACTCTGAGGTCATTTCATTTCATTTTCATTTAATTATTTATTCAAACAGGTTAAAACAAAAACAAAAAAATAATCAGAATACATAAAATGTATATAGCGAAAAAACAAAAAAACCATAAGCAAAACAAAGCAAATTAAAGAGACAAATCTATACGTACCGTAGATAAATATTTCCTGTTTGAAAGGGTTTAGGATGAAGTTTCAAAAAACTTTTCCAGTCCTACCCCTTCTAATGTTCTGTTTTTACAATTTCTTCATTTCGCAGAACTTCTAAAAGAAAAGCATAAAAGAAAAGAAAAAAGGGTCAGATGTTCATAAACCTGGTGCTGAGGAGAGAATTAAAAAGGGATCTAGACGGAGATAAGGAACGACCAGATCTACCAGGAGCTCTGTCTCTTCATAGCTGCTCACGGCTCCAGCTGACTTTTCAGCAGCACTGAGACAAATAAACAAAAAAAAAGCGTCGCCGCTTTAAATATTTTTATTTATTTTGGTTTTAAAGTAAGAAAACATGACAAGGAAATATAAGAACACCATATTCTACACAGAACACACTGAGCAGAAATTCACACACGATGATGAAGCAAAATGATTAAACATTTAGAAGGAAGGGGGGAGGAAAAAAAAAGGCATAAATCCAAGCAGTGAGGTGTTACAAACAACATTCCACTTGGTTCAAACTCAAGTATCCACCTTATTCCTGGAGCCTCTACTGTAGAAACGATTGTGGGAGTAACTTCCGGTTAGACGCCGGAAGTTCCGTAACGCCATTGACTAACCATGGCAGCTGAGCATGAACAGCGGTTTATTTTAAAGCAATTTGCTTTCAATCTAGCAGAGAAGTTACGGTTTTGTTTTCTGACATTTAATGTTTAACATGTTTATCAACCGTAGCATTTACCAAAATGTCCTTGCGGAGCTCGGGTACGTCGTGTTGTGGAGGAAAACCTGCATCATACTTTGTGGCTGGATCCTACAAAGCACCGGAGGAGAGACGGGAATCCTCAGAGGATTGACAGGAATGTCATGAGAATATCAGTTATGATTTCAGGTTAATGTCATGAGAATATCAGGTGTGATTTCAGGTTAATGTCATGAGAATATCAGGTATGATTTCAGGTTAATGTCATGAGAATATCAGGTATGATTTCAGGTTAATGTCATGAGAATATCAGGTATGATTTCAGGTTAATGTCATGAGAATATCAGGTATGATTTCAGGTTAATGTCATGAGAATATCAGGTGTGATTTCAGGTTAATGTCATGAGAATATCAGGTATGATTTCAGGTTAATGTCATGAAATATCAGGTGTGATTTCAGGTTAATGGGAACATCAGGTATGATTTCAGGTTAATGTCATGAGAACATCAGTTATGATTTCAGGTTAATGTCATGAAATATCAGGTATGATTTCAGGTTAATGTCATGAGAACATCAGGTATGATTTCAGGTTAATGTCATGAGAATATCAGGTATGATTTCAGGTTAATGTCATGAAATATCAGGTATGATTTCAGGTTAATGTCATGAGAATATCAGGTATGATTTCAGGTGTATGGAGGACACAGTATTGTAGTATTTGTCCGGTAATGACAACCTTTAGTATTATTTATTATTATTTTCTGTGCAGTTAAAATACAAAGTGTGTTTATGGCACGGACTGCAGGGCAGCATTAGAATAAAAATACAATAGTTTCACTACAGACGTGTTGATAAGAAAAAAGTTTTTTGTTAATGAAATTTTAAATCTTAGCTGTGATCAGTACTCGAGTTGTAAAATAAATCAGGGGGGATGGTGGATTTTATCACATGGGGACAGATAATTTGTGCTGATTACAAAAAATATAATATATTACAAATAATAGCAGTGACCAAAACAGCTGCAGAAATACTGCAGGAATGACATAGCAGCAGTTAAATGCAGCCTTCTGTAAGCTTGAAATATCCACTGGGCTTACATCAAATACATCAAAACACAACAATAAAAAACACTTTTCTGAACTTATCAATATGACTCTGTCCTTCACAGGATAAGTAACATGGATCACTGCAAAAACTCACAATCTTAACAAGAATATTTGTCTTATTTCTAGTTAAAATGTCTCATTTTAGTAAATAAATCTCATTCCACTTAAAACCAGACTCATCACAAAAAACAACAATTTTCACCTGTTTCAAGTAGATTTTCACTTAAAATAAGTAGAAAAATCTGCCAGTGCAACAAGATTTTTTTGCTTGTAATAAGAAGATAAATCTTGTTCCACTGACAGATTTTCCTACTTATTTCAAGTGAAAATTTACTTGAAACAGATGAAAATTGTCACATATTTGTGGTGATGACTCTAACCAGAATGTTAAATGTTAATGTTGAAATAGCAGTAAAACCACATTCATTGATGAAATGACATAAGAGATGGAAAGGAGGGATGGCAGTTTTACAGGGGGGATGATTTGGACCGTTTTTATTTCAGGGGGGATGCCATCCCCCTCATCCCCCATCAACTCCAGTACTGGCTGTGAGAATGTACCGGGTTTTTCCTAAACTTCTGGAGGGCTTAGGTGATGTGGTTGCAGGTGGGGGGGGTTGTGGGTCTTCCCCCAGGTACATTTGATGAGGGGGCTGGGGGTGTTATAATGGTAGGGAAAACCCTAATGTATCATATCTTATCTTAATAATTGTGTACTGTATTGCTCCCTCAGATGAGCCTGACCAGATGGATCAGAAGGAGGAGCTGTGATCAATAATAATAATAATAATAATTCATTTTATTTAACGGCGCCTTTCATGTCACCCAAGGTCACCTTACAGAATAAAAACAAAACAATACAATAAAGGAAATACAATAATAATAAAGTAGAAATCTCAGAATCACAAATTCACCCAATCATTATTAGCGATCACGCACCTGTTTCTTTCACTCTGGGGAAGAGGGGGAGCGTATCATCCTCCAAAGTTTGGAGATTTAATACATCATTGCTCAAAGACCCCGACTTTATTAATTTTTTTAAGAAAGAATGGGATATATTTTTACAAAATAACGACCAGCCGGAAATATCAGCGAGCGTTCTATGGGAAGCAGGAAAAGCAGTAATGCGAGGCAAAATAATTTCCTTTTCTTCAAATAAGAAAAAAAAAGACAACTTAAAAACAAAAGAATTAGAGTGTGAAATAAAGACGCTAGAGGAGGCCTTCCAGACCTCTGCAGACGAACGTATCCTTAACAGAATAAGGAAAACTAAAATAGAATTAAATAAAATAATTGACGCAAAAACGCAGTTTCTAGTACAAAGGCTTCGCCTGGAAAACTTTGCACATGCTAACAGATCGGGAAAATACTTAGCCAATCAATTAAAAATAAACAAAGAAAAAACAACCATAACATCCATTAAGGACCAGTCAGGGGGAGTTACACATGACCCCTGTTTAATAAATTCAGTCTTTAGAGACTTTTACTATAAATTATACTCGTCACAAATTGAACCATCTGATCAATCCATTAATGAGTTTCTTGGAGACATTAATCTGCCGAAGTTACATCAGGAACAGGTTATGAATTTAGAATCACCGCTCTCAATAGGAGAACTCCATGAAGCTCTTCAACATATGCCCAATAATAAAGCTCCGGGCCCAGATGGTTTCCCAGCTGAATTTTACAAGGAATTCTGGAGTATATTAGCACCAACATTTTATAAAATGATTCTAAATGCTAGGGAGAATAAAAGCTTACCCTTAAATATGAACTCTGCTAATATTAGTCTTTTATTAAAACCGGACAAGGATCCCTTGCTCCCATCGAGCTACCGCCCAATTTCATTGATAAATGTAGACCTTAAAATAATTAGCAAGGCCATTACTGAACGTCTGAAAAGAGTCACCCCTTCTATTATACATCCGGATCAAACAGGCTTCATTAAAGGTAGACATTCGTCTACTAATATTCGCAGATTATTAAATATTATAGACTATTCGAGTATCAATAAACAGGAGACTACTATTATATCCTTAGACGCGGAAAAAGCATTTGATAAGGTAAATTGGAAGTTTCTATTGGCAACTTTGCATAAATTTGGATTTGGCGAATCTTTCATTGACTGGATAAAAATATTATACAGCTCTCCCAAGGCACGTGTAAGGACAAATGATCAAATCTCTACAAGTTTTACCTTGCAAAGAGGCACTAGACAGGGTTGCCCTCTCTCTCCCTCATTATTTGCAATATTTATTGAACCTTTAGCAGCAGCTATTAGACAAAATCAAAATATTAAAGGTATACAATGTAAAATATTAGAGCACAAAATAAGTCTTTATGCGGATGACGTACTCCTCTTCCTCCAGAACTCACGATCTTCACTATCACAGACAATTGCACTTATAGAGGGATTTTCATCTCTGTCTGATTATTCTATTAATTGGTCTAAATCCACTGTTTTGTGTGTTAACTGCAATTTTAGGAATATAACCAATACTCAATTACAATCAGGGAACATTAGATATTTAGGCATAAACATCTCCCCTAGGCTGTCAGAGTTAATAAAATTAAATCATGTTCAGCTTATAAAGAAAATAGAAGATGATCTTTCCAGATGGAGCTCTCTCCCCATTTCGCTCATGGGTAGAATAGCCACCATTAAAATGATGGTTTTACCAAAAGTAAATTATTTTTTCTCAATGATACCATGCAAACCCCCTCTTTCCTGGTTTAAATCGTTGGACTCATATGTATCAAAATTTCTGTGGAAAAATAAAACTCCACGTATTAGTTTAAAGACATTGCAAAAATCCAAAGAATATGGAGGTTTAGAATTACCTAATTTTCAGTATTACTTCATAGCCAGTAAGTTACAGTATATTGTAAAATGGTCAAAAGATCATCCGTTAGATAGTCAATGGCTGGACTCAGAGCAAGTGTTTTGTAATGAACTAGAAATCTCAGAGTTACCATTTATTAGTCAAAGTATCAAACGTCATCAATGTTTCAAAAGCATTAATATTAGCACAACTTTATCAGCTTGGTGGGAATTTCTTAAAATAGCTAAAATTTCACTTTTTCCATGTGACCGTACACCCATATGGAACAACCCAGACATCGTGAAAAATGATAAAAAGATGGTTAACTTCGTTCAATGGAGAGATCAAGGAATACGGTACTTACAGCACGTAATTGTAGGAGGACAGTTTGTACCTTTCAATACACTTATTGTTCAATACGGAGTTAGCAGGAATAAATTTTTAGAGTATCAACAACTTAAGGCAATAATAAATAAAACATACAAAATTAGCCAATTAGATTTACAACTTCCCGCTAAGATAATAGATTTATTGAATCTAAGCACTTTAAAGTTTGTAATGTCCCAAGGTGGTGGTAATTGGCTCGATAGGGACATTAACATGTGTATACCCAAAACTGAAAGAAATGCAAACTGACAAATGTTTAAAGTGAACAGAAAAGACTTGTTTATTAACGAAAAGTCTCTGAAAATCACAAAAGGTTAAGGGAAGGGACTGGTGGTGCCAAATAAAGAGTACAATCAAAACAATGCTATTCTAATAGTCAACAAAATCTAACCTACCTAGCCAAAATAAAACTTCCTACTCTACCTAAAAAAAAAGAAGTTACAACATGTGGCACTCACCTCTAACCTGGTGTACTTAACAAAAAAATTACCTATGTGATGCAGTGTACAGGGTACCCCATCTTACCCTGTCCCTTCCCCGTAAGGAACTAAGTGAGAAAGTTTGCAAACTGAAAATGCACTACTGTGGAAGGTTAACTGAGGACTCCACAAACTAAGAATTGAGAAACCAAGTACTGAGACTGCTGGCTGGAGCACAGGAGGATTGCAGCTGGAGGAGAAGAGACCTGATGGCTGGGACACAGGTGCTTTATATATGGTGACGAGCTGAATTGATTGGTGGGACCGCTGAGTGGTGGCCCAACCAGTGGAGAGGGGTGGAACCGAGTGGAGGGAATGGGCTGGACCTGTGAGTATGAGACAGAGTGGAGGGAGAGAGAGAGAAGCAGGAGCAAAGAGGAGAAAACACCAAACTGCCCCCCCATACCAGTACACGTAACACCTCCCACCCAAAAGACACAAACAAAATGTTTGTGACTCCACAACTAATCAAAAACTAAACCAAAATTAGCCCCCACAGCGCGACAGAGCATCTGCCATAACATCCTCAGAACCCTTCTTATGGCGGATGACCAAATTATAATTCTGTACAATAAGGGCCCAGCGCATGAGGCGCTGGTTCTGGTTGTACATCCTGGAAAGAAAAACCAAGGGGTTATGATCAGTATAAACCACCACAGGAAGCACGCTCGATCCCACATACACCTCGAAGTGCTGTAAGGCAAAAAGAAGGGCAAGCGTTTCTTTCTCTATAGTGGAATATTTGAGCTGGTGTTTGTTGAACTTTGTAGAAAAGTAACAAACTGGATGGTCGATTTCCTGGTCATCTGTTTGCAGCAAGACTGCACCGGCTCCACTTGCATCTATTTCCAACCTAAAAGGACGATTAAAGTTAGGTGCAGAAAGGACAGGTGCACTACACAAGAGAGCTTTGCTGCTCTCAAAAGCATTCTGGCACTCACTGGACCAAACAAAGGGCTTGGAGACACTGGTTAGAGCAGTGAGAGGAGCTACAACAGTGGAAAAGTTTTTACAGAAGCCACGATAGTACCCGGCCATACCTAGAAATCGTCGCAATTCCCTGCGAGTAATAGGCCTTGGGAAAGCAGTGATGGCAGAAATCTTGGCATCAATGGGCCTCACTTTACCTTGGCCTATTTCTTTACCGAGGTAGAGAACTGTGCCTTTACCAAACTCACTCTTGGCTAAGCTGAGTGTTAATGAAGCACTTGCCAAACGGCTGAAAACCGTTCTCAGTGCGGACACATGTGAATCCCAGTCTGACGTGTACACACAAATGTCATCCAAGTATGACTTACAATGTGGGACGTCCCCCAACACCTGATCAACGAGCCTCTGAAAGGTAGCAGGGGCGTTACACATACCAAAAGGCATCACTGTATATTGGCAGAAATGATCAGGAGTAACAAAAGCAGAAATCGTAGATGCTGCAGGTGTCAATGGGACTTGCCAGTATCCCTTGAGCATGTCAAGCTTAGTTACATAGGTGGATGGACCAATCTCATCAATGCAATCATCAATAAGTGGTAGTGGATGGGCATCGGCTACAGTTACTGAATTCACTTTGCGAAAATCAGTGCAGAACCTTGGGGTTCCATCAGACTTGATGTCTAACAAACATGGGGAGCTCCAAGGACTGGAGCTGGGCTTAGCAAACCCATGGTTAAATAAGTATTCAACCTCTTGTTTCATAGTCTCTCGCTTGACAGGATTAACTCTATAGGCCCGCTGCTTGATGGGCATAGCAGTGGTCAACTTAACATCATGGCTGAGAATTGACGTTTGAGATGGAATATCACCAAACAAGCATGGAAAATCCAAGACTAGCCTCTCAATCTCCCTCATGTGATCTTCTTGGAGGTGAGACAAAAAGGAAGTTAGATTCAACAACATTTCAGAGTTGGCTAGTCTTGCACTCTGTGGGGTGGCGTTGCGCAAGACTAAACCATCATCATCAGCTTGAGAATCACCAACCGTGGAAGTTAACGCCACACCTAAAACTGCAGGTTCTGCATCTGGAGAGTTGGCTGGAAACTCACCTCCAGTGTGGTACCGTTTCAATGTGTTAACATGGCAAACACGGGTCTTGCGCCTCCGGTCAGGTGTACGGATTATATAGTCAGTCTCACTGAGTTTCCGTTCCACAAGGTAGGGACCAGAGAAACGCACAGAAAGAGCAGAACCAGGTATGGGTGACAACATTAACACTTTATCTCCGGGGTTAAATGAGCGAACAACAGCTTTCTTATCACAATGCCGTTTCATGGTCACCTGAGAAGAGACTAATGCCTTCTTGGCTAAGGCACAAGCCTGCTTTAAACGCTCATTAAACTGGGTAACATATTCAGGAACTGACTGGGGGGTTGCCCCAGTATTAACCAACTGCTCTTTAAGGACCTTGAGAGGGCCTCTGACAGCATGTCCAAAAACTAGGCTAGCAGGACTAAAACCTAGTGACTCCTGAACAGTTTCACGAATCGCAAACAAAACAAGAGGAACACTCTCATCCCAACTTGTTCTTGACTCAAAGCAATGTTTTCGCAGCATTGATTTCAGTGTCTGGTGAAATCTCTCCAATGCCCCTTGTGTCTGAGGGTGGTAGGCACTGGACACCCTATGCTTAATGCCTAAGGTTTTTAGGACCTGTGCGAACAGTCTCGATTTGAAATTAGTGCCCTGGTCTGTTCGCACTTCTTGAGCCAGGCCAAAAGTAGAAAAAAAACTTAATTAAAGCTTTAATGACCCCTTTTGCAGTAATTGTGCGCAAGGGAATGGCTTCTGGGAACCTGGTTGCAGCACACATGACAGTCAAGAGAAACTGATTCCCCGACTTGGTTTTGGGTAAAGGACCCACACAGTCAACTATGACAGACTCAAACGGTTCTCCCATCACCGGGATAGGGTGGAGAGGAGCAGGCGGAATAACTTGGTTTGGTTTACCCACAAGTTGACAGGCATGGCAAGCACGACAGTACTGAGCAACATCACGTTTCAACCTTGGCCAGTAGAAGTGCTTAAGGACCCGATCATATGTCTTGGTGACACCAAGATGACCGGACCAGGGGTGGTCGTGAGCCAGGGACAGCACTTGCTGACGATGTTGTTGAGGTACCACCACTTGGTGGCATACACCCCAGTCCATTCCTTCTGCAGCAGGGTTAGACCAGGCGCGCATTAGCAAACCATCTTCCAGATAGTAAGCTACTCTCTTGGCTTTTGCTTCCTCTTTGCCTAGCACGGCAGCCAGACACTTTGCAAGGGTGACATCACACTGTTGCTCTGCTATGTACTGTGCACGGTCAACAGGCAGGTTCAAATCACTGACATCTTGAGCTCCTGCTCCTTCAGGCTCAACATTAACTGTGGTCTGTGTTTTTTCTACCATGGCCTCCTCTGGGTCAGACACTAAGAAAGACTCAGACAAATCAACACCAAATTTCTTTCTCTGAGCTCTGGTAACTACACATGCCGGAAAGACACCATCAGGGCATTGCTGAAACACATCAGACACTGAATCAAGGGCTGGCTTGTCTATCACCTCTGGCACTGGTACTACTTTACCCCCAGCAATATCATTAGACATTATGAAGTCTACACCTTTCACAGGTAAAGCATGGCAGACTGCAACCTTGAAAACTCCACTCACCAAATCAGATTTAATATGGACATTATGCAGGGGTACTGGAACAAACCCCATTTCAATACCTTGCACAATTGCATTAGACTGGCAAGAGGAACCTTCAGACAGTGGCAAAACATCAGCAAGGATAAAGGACTGTGACCCTCCAGTATCCCTCAATATCCTAACTGGTTTCTGGTCTTTAGGATCTCCAGTTAGAGAGACCAAACCTTTAAAGATGAAAGGCCTGAAACAAGCATCTAATGCCTGATGAGGGGGGGGAGCCTCTGTAGAGGACCCCGGAACAGTTCTAATCAGACTCACAGCTTTTGGTTGTGAAGGGTTTGATGAAGAACCTGACGAGGACTGTTGCTTTCTTTTTAATGTCAAACAATCAGCGATGACATGGCCTTTCCTCCGGCAATAGAAACACTCACGTCCCTCCTTTGAGGAGGAAACATCAGTTTTAGTTCTGTCAGGCTGTGAAGAACTGTGATCCGTTTTCACAGGCCTAAACACAGAGCATTTTGGGGCCTGGTAAGACACAAACACCTGTTTGTGTGTGAGAACAAACTCATCGGCCAAAATGGCCGCCTGTGACAAGGAGGACTCTTTTCTCTCATTTAGATAGGTGACTATCTTGTCCGACAGTGAACTTTTAAAATCTTCCAACAAGATCTGTTCACGAAGAGAATTAAAATCCCGAACCTTGTTAGCACAACACCACTTGTCAAACAAAACCCCCTTTTCCCTCGCAAATTCCACATAGGACTGAGCGCTGGTCTTTTTATGGTTTCTGAATTTCTGGCGGTAGGCCTCAGGGACTAATTCGTATGTACGCAGGACTGCACCTTTAATTTTATCATACTGCACTGCATCCTCCAAGGAAAGTGAAGAAACAGCTTCCTGGGCCTTGCCACTTAACTTGCACTGAAGCAAGATTGGCCAAACATCCTCTGGCCACTTTAAAGACAGCGCTATTCGCTCGAAGACACTGAAATAGGAGTCAACCTCTGACTCCCGGAAGGGGGGTACCAAAGCAATATTCTTTGCAACATCAAAGGAGGGCGTGGACACATAATGAGACTGTTTTACTTTCAGGAGCTCTAATTCAATTTGCTTCAACTTAACTTCCTTTTCAGCCTCAATTTCTAACCTCCTCAATTCTAACTGGTAGTCATATTCTGCTTTCTTAGCTCTTCCCTCAGCCTCCGCCTGAAGGCGGGCAACCCGGACCCGTATCTTGGCTTTCTCACTAGTACCACCTAATTCCGAACCTGCCCAGCTATGAGGGGTGACAGGAGCCACAGGCTCCCCTTTGTCTCCCTCCGGTGGCAGAACAGTGGCAACATTCTCTGCACCCTCTACCTGCCCTCCAGGAGATGGGTGTGGAACAGACAACAGACCCAGATCAATAAGTTTGTCCAAAACTCTAGTCCTAACATCCTCTTTACGTACCGGCTTTGAAACATGCACTCTAAGATGACTTGCAAGGTCTATCAAATCCTCCTTCAGAAGCTTGTTAAACGTTTCAAAGCTTGGCTGAGCCAGAAAAACTTCAACGTCAAACATGACTGGATACTTAAACAAAAATTCAATTCACAATATCTGTCACTTTTGGGTATACTGATTGGATAACAAGGTGTAAGTTCCCGGACGAGCCCCCACATGTAATGTCCCAAGGTGGTGGTAATTGGCTCGATAGGGACATTAACATGTGTATACCCAAAACTGAAAGAAATGCAAACTGACAAATGTTTAAAGTGAACAGAAAAGACTTGTTTATTAACGAAAAGTCTCTGAAAATCACAAAAGGTTAAGGGAAGGGACTGGTGGTGCCAAATAAAGAGAACAATCAAAACAATGCTATTCTAATAGTCAACAAAATCTAACCTACCTAGCCAAAATAAAACTTCCTACTCTACCTAAAAAAAAAGAAGTTACAACATGTGGCACTCACCTCTAACCTGGTGTACTTAACAAAAAAATTACCTATGTGATGCAGTGTACAGGGTACCCCATCTTACCCTGTCCCTTCCCCGTAAGGAACTAAGTGAGAAAGTTTGCAAACTGAAAATGCACTACTGTGGAAGGTTAACTGAGGACTCCACAAACTAAGAATTGAGAAACCAAGTACTGAGACTGCTGGCTGGAGCACAGGAGGATTGCAGCTGGAGGAGAAGAGACCTGATGGCTGGGACACAGGTGCTTTATATATGGTGACGAGCTGAATTGATTGGTGGGACCGCTGAGTGGTGGCCCAACCAGTGGAGAGGGGTGGAACCGAGTGGAGGGAATGGGCTGGACCTGTGAGTATGAGACAGAGTGGAGGGAGAGAGAGAGAAGCAGGAGCAAAGAGGAGAAAACACCAAACTGCCCCCCCATACCAGTACACGTAACAAAGTTGTTATCAAAACTCTACAGGTTAGTGTCTAAACTGGACGATTCAGTCTCTCTCCCGATCTCTAAGTGGGAGGCGGATCTCTCTCTTAATACCGACCAGTTTTCTTGGTCACAAATATGCTTAAATACGTTTACTATGACTAAAAACCCAAACCTACAACTTATACAGTACAAAGTTCTTCATAGAATACATTATACTGGACAAAGGATGTTCCAGATGGGCTTTGTCACCTCTAATATCTGTTCACAGTGCACAGAGAACACCCCAGATAATTATATGCATGCTTTATGGTTCTGTACACCGGTACAGAGGTTCTGGAAGGAGATTTGTGAGGATTTATCCACATGGATCAACCACAGAATCCCAGTGTGCCCCACGGTATGTATATTAGGTCACCTGGGAGACACTCAAATAGATCCTAATTGGACACACCGGGTTCTCACTGCCTTATGTATCGCAAAGAAAACCATTCTAGTAAATTGGAAACAAAAATCCAGTTTATGTATCAACCATTTTAGGAATCTTTTATCAGATCATATTAGTAGTGAGATAATGTCTGCCTCCACTGAACAACATTCGGCTGAATTGCACTCTCTGTGGTCCCCGTTTATTGGCTTCGTTACCTAGTGGGGGCGGGGGGGTGGTGATCTCGTGGCCCTTGGGGTTGGGGGTCGGCTTGGGGGGTCTGGGGCGCGGGCCTCTGGTGGCCCCTGGTGGGCGGTGGGGGGGGCCGCGGGGCCCTGTCCCTAGCCGGTGGGGGCCTTGGGGGCCTGTGGGGGGGGTTACCTCATGGCGGTGGGGGGGGGTGGCTGGGGAGGGCTCGGGCGGGGGGCTGTGGCTGGGGCGTCTCCGGGCCTCCCGGGGGGGGCGGGGCCGTGGACGTGGGGGTCCCACCCGGAGGGCCCGGCCCTGCCTGGGTGGGGGGTGGCTGTCTGCGCTGGGGGGGCATTGCTGCCTTGGTCCTCCGTCGCTGGGCGGGGGCCAAGTGCCCCTGCGGATGTGGGGACTCCGGGACCCTTGGGGTGTCCGCCGGGGTGGCCTCGGGGGGGGGTGGGGCCGGGTCCGGGGAGCGGGCCTCCCCTGACCGGGGGGTGCACGGGCGGGCGCGACGGCGGGGTGGCACCATTCCCAGGTATCTATGTCTTATGTTGTCAGTATGAATGGGAGGATGTTGGACCGTTTCCCCCTCCGTCTGGGGGCTCCGGCGGCGCCGGGGGCGCCCTTGGAGGTACGGTGGGGCCCTTGCCCGGCTCGGGGGGCCGGCCCCCGTCTACTGGACGGCCGGTGGGGGGACGCGGGTGTCTTATCAGGGCCGGCTTTGCTGGTCCTGCTTCCTGGCTTCGGCCTCCGCTCCCCCTCTTGCCCCCCCTACACGATTCATACGCACATAGGCGAAAGGCGGGGGGTCCAGGTCGTGGGGGGCACTGTCCCGCGGGGCCTGGCACTCCCCGCCTCACGGTTTTAACAGCAAAGTAGACACTGCACATTCAACACTTAATAAATACATTTGACAAGGACACGTAGTTCGGGAGGGGGGGGGGTCTGTGTCAATCGATACTTGGCCCTCCCTCCTCCCTGTTTTTATGGCATTAATCACATGCACTCAACACAAGGGGCGGGAGGGGGTCCCACATCACCCGCGTTCCCTCACCGGCCTGGGCCTGGGACGGGTGGGTCGGGTTACCCGGGCCTGGCGGGGCCCGCCGTGCAGCCTGGGGTGCCTTCTGGCGGTGCTGGATCCCCCCGGGGAGGGGGAAACGGTGCGTGATTGTATGTCTGTGTCGGTGAGAATGCGGTATGGAAGGGTCCTGCCATGGAGGATTTGAGCCTCCATTGGCAGGACATCAAAAACTTAATAATTTATCAATATTATATTATACAAAGATGGTTATTATTATTATTATTATTAGTATTATTATTATTATTATGTATAGTATATTATATTATTATTAGTATAGGTATCGGATAGGTGAATGGACGAATGAATGGGATGCCTGGGTCTGGGGCCCTCCGTTGTCGGGCCTGCGCGGGTGTCGCCTTGTTGGGGGGTTCCCTCTCTCCGGGCCCGTCTCCGGTCCCCCCCGCTGCCTCTACGGCGGGGCGCCCCTCTGGTCTTGGAGGGCCACTTTCGTGGGGGACGGGTGCGCCTGCCCGCGTCGGCGGCCGGGGCGGCTCTGTCTCTCCGGGCAGGCTGGCCCCCTGCCGGGTGGGGGTCGTTGGCCTGAAGGGTGAGGGCCTCCTGGCCGCGTGTCCGGCCCGGACCGGGTGGCCGGGGATTGCCTGGGTCGCGGTCCGCCGCCGCGGGATCCCTGGCTGCTTCTTTCCGCGCCGTGGGGGCCCCGCCCGCGGGCCCCCTCGGCCGCCGCCGGGTGGGGGGGGGGGCCTCGCAGGCGGTGGGTTGCCTCCCTCCTACTTCTCCCCTCTGTGGGGTTGCCGGTGGCCTGGGTTCCGGGCTCTTCCTTGTCGGCCTCTGGTCTCACGGGTGGCGGGGTTGCTCCCCCCCCTCCCCCACTATAGATACACTTCAGGTGGAGCTTTGTTTGGTTTATTACACACACACACACACACACATATAGTCATTTAGTCACATGCATACACACACACACACACACACACACACACACACACACACACACACACACACACACACACACATGCATGATCATATACATACACACACACACACATAGACATACACACTGGCTTGTTCACCTGCATGCTGGCTCTCTAGTTTTTGGGTTTAGGTAGCGGTAGCGATAGCTTAGCTCAGACTGCGATCAGATCTCAAGATTTAGGTCGATTGCTGTTCGTGTTTTGGATGGCTCTGTGCCGGTTTCGTGCTTTGTTTGTGGTTTTTTTGTTGCAGATTTCCAGTGCTTGACGTGTGTCTCCGTGTGTTCCTGCTTCCTGGATTGGCAGTGGATGTCGTCACCACCCCCCCCCCCCACCCCCTCCCCCCCCCAAAAAAAAAAAAAAAAAAAAAAAAAAACACTGGGTTTGTATGTGTATATTTATGTATGTGTACGCATATGTGTGCGTATATATATGTATATATTACATATAGTAATAATGCACATATATACACTTTTGGTTTCTACCGTCATGGTATCAATCAATAATATGTGTGCAGACAAGGTAAAAAAAAAAAAAAAAAAAAAAAATAATAATAAAGTAGAAATTATAATACATGCACACATACACAATACATACAATCAAGGAGCAACAGTACAGATAACAGAACAGTATGGTGGGAGGTAGTGTGTGGTGACCGGTCAAAGTGAATGGGCAAGTTTAAACAGGTGAGTCTTGAGTTGTGTTTTGAATGTGGTGATGGAGTCTATTTGTCTTATGTATGGGGGGAGGGAGTTCCAGAGTCTGGGTGCCGTACAACTGAAAGCTCGGGCACCCATGCTGCTAAGGTGTGAGGTGGGAGTGAAAAGAAGTCCAGCAGAGGTTGAGCGGAGGGTACGGGAGGGGGTGTATTCTTTCAGTAGGTCACAGAGGTAGGTGGGGGCTAGGTTATG
Source organism: Cololabis saira (assembly GCF_033807715.1). Taxonomy (NCBI): domain Eukaryota; kingdom Metazoa; phylum Chordata; class Actinopteri; order Beloniformes; family Belonidae; genus Cololabis; species Cololabis saira. The sequence goes on along the minus strand of NC_084595.1, from coordinate 45,420,765 downwards.
AAGGGCTTTGTGGGTGAGGAGGAGGTTTTTATAAATGATACGGTATTGGACTGGGAGCCAGTGGAGTTGGATAAGAACGGGGGTGATGTGGTCAGATGACTTGATGCGGGTGATGATCCGGGCGGCCGAGTTCTGAATGAGTTGTAGTTTGTTGGTGAGTTTGGTTGGGAGGCCAGTGAGGAGAGCATTACAGTAATCGATACGGGATGTGACGAATGAGTGGACCAGAATTTCGGTGCTGGATTGGGACAGTGCTGGACGAAGTCTGGAGATGTTGCGGAGGTGGAAGAATGCAGTCCGGGTGATGTTGTGGATGTGAGGTGCAAATGAGAGTGTATTGTCCAGAATGACGCCGAGGCTCTTGACGTGGGGGGAAAAGGGTACCGGGAAGCCGTCGATGATGATGGGAGGGGCGGGAGAGGGTTGTGACTTGGTGAGGGTGGATTTGGAGCCGATGAGAAGAGCCTCAGTTTTATTGCCGTTGAGTTTTAGGAAGTTATTGCTCATCCAGGTATTAATGTCGTGTAGGCAGGTGGTGAGGGAAGCGGGAGGAATGGCAGCGGTGGGGTTGGAGGAGATATATATCTGAGTGTCATCGGCGTAAGTGTGAAAATGGACCCCATGGTGACGGAGAATTGAACCTAGGGGTAGGAGGTAGATGGTGAAGAGAAGTGGACCCAGTACTGACCCCTGGGGGACACCCATTGTGACACCCGTGCATCCGGATTTATGGTTCTGTAGTTGGACAAACTGTTGACGGTCAGTGAGGTAAGATGAAAGCCAGGAGAGTGCAACACCAGTGATCCCAATGCCAGCCAGGCGGTCCAGGAGTATTGGGTGAGAAATGGTGTCGAAGGCTGCGCTGAGGTCCAGGAGGATGAGGATGGTGAGTAGGCCGGAGTCAGCTGCACGGAGGGGGTCGTTAGTGATTTTAACCAGGGCTGTTTCAGTGCTATGATTGGGGCGGAAACCGGATTGGAAGGGTTCGTGGAGTTTATTTGAATTTAGGTGGGACTGTAATTGTGCTGCTACCACCTTTTTCAGAGTTTTGGAGATGAAGGGAAGGTTGGAGATGGGCCTGTAGTGATTGAGGTCAGATGGGTCTGCACCTGGTTTTTTTAGGGTGGGTGTGATGGCAGCTAGTTTGAGGATTGGGGGAACGGTTCCAGTGGTGAGGGAAGAATTAATTATTTTGGTAATCATGGGGGAAATGGATGGCAGACATGCTTTGACAAGCAGGGTGGGGAGGGGATCGAGCTGACAGGTGGTGGTTTTGGCTTTACGAATTAGTTCTGAGATGGTGTGTTCTGATACCGGAGTGAAATTGGTGAGAGGACTGGAGAGGGGTTGGTTGGTGGTGGTTATCCATGGTGGGTCATTTGTGGAAGAGCGTGTTGAGGCCAGTTGATGGTGAATTATGTTGATTTTGGAGCTGAAGAAGTCCAGGAAGGCGGTGCACTGGTCAGTGGAGATGTCTGGAGGGAGGGTTTTTGGAGGCTGAAGTAAGCGGTTGACGGTTGAAAAAAGGACTCTATTGTTTCCTGTGGCACCAAAGCTTCCTGTGATGCCCAAACACAGTGGTCAGATCCAGGGATGGAGGACCACACCTATTCTATTATTTACGTGCTGGAGATGAGGTGATGGGTGACCGTGGTTTCACAGTTAGAGACTTGCTGGAGGAGTGTAGGGGGAAGCTGATCATTCCAGCATTCACACGCAAAGGATGCCAGCTGACCAGTGAGGAGGTCACTCACACACGCCGCATTGCTCATGCCCGCATTCATGTTGAATAAGGAACCTGAAGGTGTACAAGATTCTTTCTCAAACAGGGCCAATTCACTTTGTGCCCAAAATTGACAAAATGCTCAAGATTTGTGCTGGTTTAGTGAATTAAAGAGCTGAGTTTATTTCAAGTGAAAAGTGAGAAGACATTTAATATTGCACTTAAACATACTTACATATTTCATTTAGGTACCGTTACACTTACAGTATCTTTAACACATAACTCTCAACAGGTTAAGTGCTGTATGTAGTTTGTAGAGCTGCACTTACATATTTCATTCATTTAACATTTTCTGAAAACAACTGAGGTCCAGCTGCAATTGTTATTTTTTTGAGGAAATAAAAGTCCAAATAGTGTAATTCAGCTTTTCAGGTGTGAATATTTTCTGGTTTCTTAAGTCCTCCGACAGTAAACTGAATTTCTCTCACTTAAGACACAAATGTAATGTGCTTTTGTTAAACAGTATTTTTGTGTTAAGATGTTTTGATTCATGTCCCTATATTGTATGTCCTAATATGTCAGGAGGGTCTTTCAGGTTCTGTTTTTAATAAAACTGAAAACAAAAATGAAGTCTGTTGTACTGTTTTCCCCCTAGCAGAGGGGCAGAGCTGAATCTTCTTTGTACCAAATTCATCTACAAATGTTGGAAGCATGTGTGAAAGTTCTGGAGGTGTTTCATGTGTGTATCAGAAGTCTTTGTCAAATGAAATGTGGAACTCCAGGTGCTCAGGTGGTCCAGATAAGCAGCTCTGCAGCCCCAGGCACATCACTGTCAGCTGGACCTGAAAGAATAAATATAAAAGAAGCTTACAGTTTGTCTTAATGAAGGTTCACAAGTAGCCTACCTGTCACATTGGTTCATAGATTATAAGCAGTACTCGAGTTGTAAAAAAAAAAAAAAATCAGGGGGGATGGTGGATTTGATCATATGGGGACAGATAATTTGTGCTGATTACAAATAATATAATATATTACAAATAATAGCAGTGACCAAAACACCTGCAGAAATACTGCAGGAATGACATAGCAGCAGTTAAATGCAGCCTTCTGTAAGCTTTAAATATCCACTGGGCTTACATCAAATACATCAAAACACAACAATAAAAAACACTTTTCTGAACTTATCAATATGACTCTGTCCTTCACAGGATAAGTAAAATGGATCACTGCAAAAACTCTAAATCTTAACAAGAATATTTGTCTTATTTCTAGTTAAAATGTCTCATTTTAGTAAAAGAAATCTCATTACACTTAAAACAAGACTCATCACTGGAAAAAAACTATTTTCACCTGTTTCAATTAGATTTTCACTTGAAATAAGTAGAAAAATCTGCCAGTGGAACAAGATTTTATTGCTTGTAATGAGAAGATAAATCTTGTCCCACTGGCAGATTTTTCTACTTATTTCAGGTGAAAATTGTCAAATGTTATTTTTCTGGTGATGACTCTAAATGTTGAAATAGCAGTAAAACCACATTCATTGATGAAATGACATAAGGGATGGAAAGGGGGATGATTTGGACCGTTTTTATTTCAGGGGGGATGCCATCCCCCCTCATCCCCCCTCATCTCGAGTACTGATAAGTAACAATATTTACCCACCTGGAGGGAGTATCCACTTTGCCCATTGGGAAGAATGAGATACTTCCCATCTTCTAAGCATTTCTTCACTTCTTCAGGTCGTCCTCCCATCCCTCAACAGCAGGAGGCAGAGGTGAGATGATATTGTCCCGTTTGAGCTGTGACAGGTGGTGTTTCCGTTCTGGGGAAAGCCCGGTCTGATTAGAAGAGACGGCATTCATCCCACCCGGGATGGTGCTGCTCTTGTCTCTAGTAATTTGGCCTGTTTCATTAGACCCTCTCCCTGACATCGCAGGGTCCAGGCCAGGATGCAGAGCTGTAGTTTAACACACTTCTCTGCTGCTTCTCGAGGACCAACGCCTGCCAACAAAACTATAAGATTACATGATGTAACTGGTAACTCTAACCAGGTGCCTAGCAAAATAGAAGTGGTTGCAGTTCCCCGCCCTCCACTAGTTCACCAGGTGCGGCGTTATAGAGGCGTTAACCAAGATAACCTTGTAAAAATTAAAACCAATGCACATTTGGTACCAATAAGAGACCGAAAAATTAGATGCGGACTACTAAATATACGATCGTTAAGCTCCAAGTCTCTGTTAGTAAACGATATAATTACAGAGAGCAGGAGTGATGTTTTCTGCTTAACAGAGGGGGGAAGGTGGCTCAGTTGGTAGAGCGTTCACCCATGAACCTGATGGTCAGTGGTTCGAACCCTAGTTCCTCCTGTGTCCACCAAAGTGTCCTTGGGCAAGACACTGAATCCCCTGGTTGCTCCCGGTTGTCAGGCCAGCGCCGTTGTGTATGGCCGCTCCGCCGACAACCGGTGTGTGAATGTGTGCGTGTGTGGGTGAATGTTTGCAGTGTAAAGCGCTTTGGGGCTGTAGGAGTACAGCTGGAAAGCGCTATATAAGTGTAAGCCATTTACCATTTACCATAACAGAAACATGGTTACAGGATGAAGAGTATGTTAGTTTGAATGAATCAACTCCGCCCGGCTACTTTAATCATCACATTCCTAGAAACACGGGCCGGGGCGGAGGAGTCGCAGCAATTTATAACTCCGGTCTCCAAACAAAAATTGAACCTAAGTGCAATCATAATACGTTTGAAAGCCTCACGCTTAGTCTGAAATTTCCGAGCTGGAAATCAGAGAAGCCAGTTGTGTTAGTGGTAGTGTATCGGCCCCCTGCTGGCGCTTATCTAGAGTTTTTGTCTGAATTTTCAGATTTCCTTTCTGGATTATTGATCAGTACAGATAAATTCATCATAGTGGGTGATTTTAATATTCATATGGATGTTGAAAGCGATAATCTTAAATTAGCTTTCAATTCTCTTCTAGAATCAGTGGGTATCTCACAAAAAGTGGATAAACCGACGCATTGTTTTGGTCATACTCTCGATCTCGTTCTCACCTACGGTGTTGAAACTGATGGTCTGTTGGTGTCACCTGTTAACTCCCTTTTATCCGACCATTATTTAATAACGTTGGAATTGAATGTTGTTGATGTTGAAGTGCAGGGCAGGAGGTATTATTTTAGCAGATGTTTGTCTGATGAAGCTATTGCTAAATTTAAGGAGACCATTGCTCGTCTTGCGACAGTGGAAAATAGTGAAGCCTCTACTGAAGCAATAGAGGCCAGTGACCTGGGTTCTACCTCTGATGTTGATGTTGATTTTCTTGTTCAGATAAGGGACTAGTGTCCATACTGGTTCTACTGGACCTCAGTGCTGCTTTTGACACTGTTGATCATGGCATTTTACTGCACAGGTTAGAGCATGTTGTTGGGATTAAAGGGACAGCTCTACGTTGGTTTAAATCATATCTATCTGACAGGTTCCAGTTTGTTCATGTACATGAGGTTTCTTCAGAACAGTCGAGGGTCTGTTATGGTGTTCCGCAGGGTTCAGTGCTAGGGCCAATCTTGTTTAGTTTATACATGCAGCCCTTGGGAAGTATAATCCAGAATCACGGCATACACTTTCATTGTTATGCTGATGATACGCAGCTCTACTTGTCTATGAAGCCGGATGAAACAGAACCCTTAGTTAAACTTCAGGCATGTCTTAGGGACATCAAGGACTGGATGTCCAGAAATTTCTTGCTTCTAAATTCAGATAAAACAGAGGTTATCATTCTTGGTCCAGAGCATCTTAGGAAGGGATTAGATGGTGTTGCGATGGCTTCCAGTGCAACTGTGAGAAACCTTGGTGTTGTTTTCGATCAGGATTTGTCGTTTAAACCATATGTTAATCAGGTTTGTAAAATAGCGTTTTTCCATCTCCGTAATATTGCAAAAATTAGGAAAATCCTCTCGCAGAGGGATGCAGAAAAACTAGTTCATGCGTTTGTATCTTCTAGACTGGATTACTGTAATGTGTTGTTAGCAGGATGTCCAAGTAATTTGCTGAATAGGCTCCAGCTGATCCAGAATGCAGCAGCACGAGTGCTGACAGGAATCAGCAGGAGAGACCACGTCTCTCCAGTGTTAGCGTCGCTCCATTGGCTACCTGTAAAATTCAGAATTCAATTTAAAATTTTATTACTTGCATATAAAGCCCAAAACGGCTTAGCTCCGCAGTATTTACAAGATTTGATAGTGCCTTATGTTCCTGGCCGAGCTCTCCGCTCCCAGGGTGCAGGTTTACTCGTAGTTCCTAGAGTATCTAAATGTAGATTTGGAGGGCGGGCGTTCTGCTATCAGGCACCATTACTTTGGAACCAACTTCCAATCTGGGTTAAGGAGGCTGACACCACCTCCACCTTTAAAACTAAACTTAAAACCTTTCTGTTTAGTAAAGCTTATAGTTAGTGTTTAGTAAACCTCTAGCTGGTGTTGGTAAATCTCTAGGTAGTGTAAACTTTAGTGTGTTAGAGTCAGTAGTCATAGTTGCAGCTATAGAACAAAACTATAATAGTTAGTCTCAAATATAGCTTCGCGGTAGATATGCTGCTATAGGCTTATGCTGCAGGGGGGCACCGACATGATCCACTGGGCGGTGCCTCTCACCCTTCTTCTCCTCTCCTTTTCCCTGCCTCTCTTCTCCATTACCATTTTTATTTATTATAAATATCTCATAGCTATCATTTTTGTCCATCGTTCCTGTAGTTTCTTGTGCCGGCCCCCCTTTTTTCTCTTTTGTGTATGTTTGCAGGCCGGAGCCTCAGGAGCTGCGTTCTGGCCTGTGTTCCCGGCCCTCCCCCCCCCTCTGGTCATCCCATTGCTTCTTCCACCTGCCTACGTGGATGTCTGCTGTTGCTGCTTCCGCCTGCCTGCACCCCCCCCCCCCTCTGGTCATCCCGCTACTCCTTCCACATGACTGTTGTGTGCTGCTGACGCCCCCCCCCCCTCTGGTCATCCCGCTGCTGCTTCCACATGACTGTTGTGTGCTGCTGACGCCCCCCCCCCCCCACCTCTGGTCATCCCGCTGCTGCTTCCACCTGCCTGCTGTGTGCTGTCGACGTCCCTGACTCCCCCAGTCTGGCCTTCGGCAGGAGGGTCCCCCCTTATGAGCCTGGTCCTGCTCAAGGTTTCTTCCCTCCTAAAGGGGAGTTTTTCCTTGCCACTGTTTGGCTTAAGGCTTAAGGCCCGGTCCAGCGCGAGGGAGCAGACGGGGAGCGGGACCCGGGACCGCCGCGGTCGAGATTTTTAAAAAAAAGCGTTCCCTAAAGAGACTTTTCCAGCCAGAGTGAAATGAAAAGGGCTGGATGGATGAGGAGATGATCAGTGGCTGAGACAGGTTTGTGCAGCAACCCGGTGGTTTTTTAAAATTCTTTAATGCAGAAACAGAATATGAACCTTTGAAGGGTTTGATTGATGTGAAAAGTGAAATAAAATATCAAACTAAGTTTTGCTTCTGCTGTATTTTTAGCGCGTGTGTGTTTTGCAACGCGTGTGTGTGCAGCTCCGTCTCCGTAGACGGCGCCTTTTGGGTCGGTGCGCCGTATGTGTGTTTTAAAACCAAAAATGACACACAAAACTGAGGGTGCGCCTTTCCACACAGTGCGCCATATGGTCGCGAAAATACGGTAAACAAACGCCGGTTCCGGCAGCACCGGAAGTAGCTCCCACAATTCGCGCAAAGCCTCATGGGGCGTAGGAGTAAGGTGGATAGTCTTCTCTAGGGATATATGTCCAGATAAGACCGTAGAGGCCTCTCTGCAAAGTCTGTGCACGCTCTGTTCCAATGTAGTCTAAGAATGGGACCCAAATTTGATAAAACAATGAGGGTTTGTCCTTAAGCCAGCAGGTCGTGGCTTCCAGAGGGATGAGTTTCATTATACTTTGTTGCCGTTGTGAAAGCTTAGGAGGTTTGTCAGAAATCCACTGACGTAAGATGCTCCTTCTGGCACCAAACAAAAGCACATCGAGCAGTTTTACCATGTGGGGTTTAAGATTCAGAGTAGAATGTAATCCAAGAATACAGGAAAGTGGTTTAAGACCTAGATTTTTACCAAATATTACAGAAATTTCATCAGAAACCTTTCCCCAGAACTCACTCTCATTTTTAACTTGATATCGAACAAAAGCCACAGACCCAGCAGCACATCTATCATCTCCTCCAGGTTCTACATCTTTAGTGTTGTTGTCTTCTTCATTTAGATACACAATCAAATACGTCACAGCAGCTTCTCCAACCTGCTACTTCTGATCCAGGTGCTGAATCAGTAAAGCCCTTGGAGGAGTTTGTTGAGCTGTGTGACCAGCTGAAGCTGGTCTGGCAGACGGCAGTCCCCAGTCCTGCTGCAGCACCAGGAAGAGAGTGTGCTGCAGACGCAGCAGGATGTTTACTGCAGACCACGTCTGCATCATGGTCTGCATCCGTCCAGGACGCTCCAGCCGCTGCTTCACAGGAAGTGCTTTCCTTTGCCGCACATCGTGTGCGCATGATGGACCATGAAATTGATTTCACGAGTGATTTATCAGATCAATAATTCATTGGAATAATCTGCAGATGTCTGAATTAAATATTCTGTTGTCAAAGATGCAGAGAATCGATTCTGAATTTGATTTCAGAGCATTTTATCTGCAGCTCCACTGATTCTACAAACATGCACCTTTCTACCTAAATATACCGTTTATATATATATATATATATATATATATATATATATATATATATATATATATAAAAACATGATATTTCCTGAATATATTTGTAGTGACTTTTGTATATATATATATATATATATATATATATATATATATATATATATATATATATATATATATATATATGTATGTATATATACATGTACATATATATATATGTATATATGTACACGTATATATACGTATATATACATATATATACATATATAGGCATATATATGTATGTATATATATATATATATATATACATATATATATATATATATATATATATATATATATATATATATATATATATATATATATATATGCTTTTCTCTGCATCACGTCTTCATTTATTTTTTATTTTTATTTTATTCATATGCACAATGATAAAACAGTAATTGGGTGATTCTTCAATTCGGGGCACTTTTGACTTTTGGAATTTTGAAAAAAAAAAGTTCTTTAATCTCTGTTTTTTCTATTTCAAAAGGTTTATCAATTGGTCTGGAACAAAGATCTTAGCATAGCTTTGATTGTACTTCATGATCATTTTGATATTATGATGCTTTTTTCAAAGTTGTCACAGTAAAATGTCATTACCATCACAAAAACAAAACACTGATTTTAAAACAAAATGATTTGACAAGCAAAGTTTTCACAATCATTCCAGTAAGTACAAAACATGCTCTTTAAGAATCATGTTCTAAATATTTGTAAGTACATTTAAAATACATTTTAACACCATGTTCTCTCTAACTTTTTAATATATTGCCTCGTCACAACAATGAAATATTGCATACTAATGAGAATATTTGAATTGCAATGCATATTTTTTCAGAAAATGCAAATGTAGACAATTAAACATTACCACAATGATTGAGGTAAAACCCAAGTTAACAAAAAAGCAACATTTTCTGTCAAAAAGTGTATTGTGACGGTAATGACAATGTATTCCGGTAATGACAACATGTTTTGGTAATGACATAAAAATTAACACTGGTGTTTTTTTTGTTGTTTTTTTGACAACAAAGATAAAGAAAACACTACTTTTTAAAAACAACACCTTTTGAACACTTAACCTTCCACTAAAATAATTATTTGGTGAACTACCACAGCATTGCTTATGTAATAATATCTTCTTCGGGCCGGCTGGTTCGATTCTGACATAAAAAAGGATCAAACAAGAGAATTGGCATGCTCAACTCAAATTTCCCATATGATGGGTGTCAATCCAAAAATGATAAAATAGAAAATAAAGATTTCAGCACTCTCAAATTAGTGTGTAGCATTTTAATTCATGCACAGCAACAGTGGCATGACCCATATTAAAGGGGATCTATTATGGCATTTAATGTATTTTTTAAACAGGCCTTAAATGTCTTAAAAACAAGCTTTTGATTGTTTTTTTCTAAATAAATTGGAAATTCAGCCTCTGGGCCATGTCTTTATCTTTACCGTTTCTAACCTAATTTTCTATGTGGGATTTTGAGTGGGCGGGGCTATGATAATGAGGCACTGTGCTGATTGGCTGCCTGAATGACGAGATACACCGCTACGAAAAAATGGTGGAAGCTCCAGCCGGCGGAGTTAAGGCTGATTTATGGTTCCGCCTTACACCAACGCAGAGCCTACATCAGGGGCAATCCTGGTCCTGGAGGGCTGGTGTCCTGCAGGTTTTAGATGTTTCCCTGCTTCATTGGAACAGTGACCGTGTCATTAACAGAATTGTGCAGCCCTGGATGACAAGCTGGTGACGTTGATTAATTCGAATCAGGTGTGTTAAAGCAGGGAAACATCTAAAACATGCAGGACACCGGCCCTCGAGGACCAGGATTGCCCACCCCTGGCCTACGGCATAAGGTACGCGGCGACGCGCACCGTAGGCTACGCCATACCCTACGCCGTACACTACGCCGTACCCTACGCCGTACCCTACGCCGTACCCTACGCCGTACCCTACGCCGTAGGCTCTGCGTCGATTTAACGCGGAACCATAATTCAGGCTTTATGCGATGCGAGCGAGCGCCAGCGACAAAATCAATTCCATGTCTTTATTTTCTATTGGACTGTTCTAACTGGACGCAGCGACGCAGCACGACGCAGTGCGCCGTTTTGAGCTGAACATTTGTTGGCCCTGCTTCTATTTTCTTCCTGTCGCTCGCGTTGAAAGCCGGTTGAAAGCGCTGTAGGAAACGGTCACAGATGGGGAACGGCTGATCCAGTTAGTTGAAATGAGAAGTTATCTCTATGATATCTCCTCATTTCACTACAAAAACCTCAATTAAGTGGCAGCTGCTGGAGGGAGATGGACAGAGAGCGTCTGATGTCACGCAGTGCTACGATAGTCGGACGCTCGCATGCAGTTACACGGTTTTATAGTTGTGGGCGTGGTTTGCATTTTGGTTACGTAATGAAAACGCGGCGAATCTTATTGGCTCGTAGATCCACATCACACTGGATGGCTCATCCAGGCGGTTGTACAGACACTGCAGAATTATTACTGGCCCTACTGTTTCTTTGATTAACTTTCCACTGTCATCTCCTGCATCTTTGTTCCCGCTTTGATAATTGTGAGATGGCTTTCAATTTTCCTGTCTCTTTTCTTTTTTTGTATCTCTTCTTCTCTTTCAAGATATTGCTGATATTTCTCAGGATCTTCCTTGATTTTGTCTCTGTATTTCTTTGACCGTTAAGCTGGTTTAGCTGGGGCCATGTTGACATCTTCAAACAAAAATAATGTAAATTATGGTTTGTCACTGTTCAATTATGTATCATAGTAAAGTAGTGCATGATAAATTAAGCTAATATATTCTAGTTATAAGGTGATTAACAGATAAATTGTCATTACCATCACTGATAGTCATTACCATCACAGTCACTTTTGTGATGGTAATGACACGTGATGGTAATGACAATTCTCCCTCTTTGCAGAAAATGTTGGCAAATTTTTTTGATTAGCTAAGCTAACTGGTTAGCTAGGCACACTGTACACTGAATATATGTAAATAAAGGGAAATCTCCTATTAATGAATTAAAATACTCAACTAGTGACTTGTTTGGTAATGACGCCTAATAAACCTACTCTCAGATTAGGATGTATAAAACATCAAATTACTTACATATGTGAGCATCAAAAGATCAGGCTTCTGCCTCATGTCTGGGAATGTTCCTGTGGAGCATCTAATTTGCATGCAACAATGTAAATAACTGTTTGTAAAAACTTTATTGCTCTCTAAAATGTTGCGTGTGATGGTAATGACAGATGTATGAGGGACAGCGATATTTAACTATAAATAAATTGCAAATTGAACAAATATAAATTATATGAATTTGAAAAAGGCCTTTTTAAGTTGTTACAAGGAAATGCAAAGTAAAGTTTTAATGAATTTAGCACTTTTTATTGCTTTATTATAGAGGGGCGGTCAAAAAGTCTGGGTTGGGGACAAACCCAACACAATGAAATTCTTGCACATTTCAATTTTCAACACACTGAAAAAGTATTAAAATGTCATCATTGAGACACAGTTATTTTTTTCATAGCTACTACAACCTAACTTTAACAAATGCAATAATTGTTTTTTCTAAAAATATTTTTTTTCTTGAAAATCTACCCTGGGGACAGAAAAACTCCCTTAATTAAATAATCACCCAATTATATTAACCATACAAGGACAAATAATTGTGCAGGAGAGGAAAAGAAGCCGGAAGGGCTTAGAAAAATCCTCCCCCTCAATACAAAATCACCAAAACAAATCAATCAATTATTTATGTTTATTTATGATGTTCATGATTATGTTTTAAGAGACGTCCTGAACCGGTGGAGCTCAGAGACCCGGGACCGGGACCGGGACCAGAACCGGCCCCGGGACCGGGACCGGGAGAGACCCGGGACCAGAACCGGCCCATTTCACTCGATGTTGGAGCAGAAAACACGCGCGTTCACGGCGGCGCGTGCGACATGTGCGTGAGGAAGAAAACAGTGTTTGTGAAAGCGAGTGAGGTGATTATATTATATTATATAATATTATATAATATATTATAATATATTATAATATTATATATTAGTATTTTACCTGAATAAGAGACGGGAGCATTATTTGATAGGATGTTAGTGGACTATCAAATTATGCTACCCCTGAAATATTGATTTAAAATTGATAATATGGGATGTTGAGTATTTGATCCTTCAAAATACACTACCCATGACATGAATTGCATTACACTTTGTGAACATTATACGATAAAGAGAAAAAAACTATTCTATCGCTTTATTTGATATTCATTCAGTCATTGGTCTTTATTTAACCAGGCAGGTCATTAAGAACATTCTTATTTACAATGACGGCCTGGCAAGAGACAAGGAAGTGGTTTAGGGAGTAGTAAAACACAGTAAAATTGTAGCTCTACAAAGGAAAAAAACCATTAGGGAGCATTTTTTGATATGGTAGCAGAAATCGATAGACAGACGCTATCGGTTTATGAGGAGGTAGCATTTTTCGACAGAACACCCCTACCACGTGCACGCGCTTCCCGCGCTCTTAAATTCGTTAATAATAATAATTAATAATTGGGGCGGCAGGTCTGGGTTCGGGTTCGACACGGCTGTTCCAGGTGTCCCTCCGCGGGGGAAAGTAGTCCCGGGTCCTGGCTGCTCCAGGGTGTCCCTCCGCGGGGGAAAGTAGTCCCGGGTCCTGGCTGCTCCAGGGTGTCCCTCCGCGGGGGAAAGTAGTCCCGCGGTCCTGACTGGTCCAGGGTGTCCCTCCGCGGGGGAAAGTAGTCCCTCGGTTCTCGTGGACTCCACGGGCTGCACGTGTATGATGGAGGCCGTGACGCGGGAAAGAAATGTTTCTAACAGCAACATGTGGAAAAGATCAGGGGATGTGGCGAACAGTGTGTTTCCTTCTTGTTGTTCGTTTTCCCAGCGCTGGCCGTCCGCGATCCCGCGGCCAGGATCTCGTTTTACAAAAGGAAAAGGGAGAGAAAATATATCAAGCTGTGGGCCGGTTTCTATTTTTTTTTTTTTTTTTTTAAGATTTGTAAAACTATAGTGTTTATTCACACCCTTATCTGAATTGTTTCTCTACAAATGCAGTCAGATAACGAAATACTTGAAGCCTTTCCTTTGTATTTCGATGTGCTGTGGTGAGAAATCTTGAGACCGAGCTGGAAATGAACGGTTCTAGTTTCCGGCATTTTCTAACACCGTGAATGCAGCATTGAAGTAAGTGCAGGCCCCGCCCCCTGGAATGTTAAGCCCCGCCCCTCTGGGTGTTTGGTAGGCTGTGCGCGCGCACACACACACACACACACACACACACACACACACACAAGCGAGCCGCAGTCGCGAGCAGATCAAAAAATCAACAGCTAATCGATAAAAATCAGTTCTACAAACTACACATAAACAACAACTAAACATTAACACAAATTTCAGATTATATATGTGTTATATATATATATATATATATCTATATATATCTTGTTTTTGTATAGAAATTAAATTAATTTTGATTATAATGAAATAGAGTTTAGGGGGTAGGATTTAATACATTTTTACTTCTTCCTACTGCTTTTCGAGCATGTTAATTAAGATGGATGCATGTTTTTATTTATAATTTTGTATTTTTTTGTTATTTACATTTATTTATTATTGATTGATCATTATTGTTTTGTTTTGTTTTCACTGTTTCATGTTCGAAATCAAATTTCTATTCAATATATATATTTGCCATGCACAAAACGGAACCAGCTAGAATCAAACCCACACATTCATCCAACCTGATCATAAATATATAAATATAAAAGCCCATTCACACCCTTTAGAAGGCAGATTTAAAAAAATTAACTCTAGAGGGTTACTTATTTGAGACTATTAAAGGACCTTTATTAACAGTGTAAGTTGTTGTATAAAAAGCACACTCTGCTCCCATACACATTATTTAATGTTATACATACGTTTCACTAACCACGTTCTTACCATACACATGTCTTTGTTATGTTTACTTGTTTTATCAAAGTTTAAATGGTCTTTCTTCAAGGTGGTGTGTGTGTTTGAACTTCAGCGTTAGCTCAATGAGAATCCCAGTCCATCAATAATGTCCTTTTGTAGGAACATATATTTGAAGGTTTTGTAGAAACATATATTTGGAGGTTTTGTAGAAACATATATGTGGAGGTTTTGTAGAAACATATATGTGGAGGTTTTGTAGAAACATATATGTGGAGGTTTTGTAGAAAAACATATAGTTTTAGGTTTTGTAGAAACATATATTTGGAGGTTTTGTAGAAACATATATTTGTAGTTTTGTAGAAACATGTATTTGGAGGTTTTGTAGAAACATATATTTGAAGGTTTTGTAGAAACATGTATTTGGAGGTTTTGTAGAAACATATATTTGTAGTTTTGTAGAAACATATATTTGAAGGTTTTGTAGAAACATATATTTGGAGGTTTTGTAGAAACATATATTTGAAGGTTTTGTAGAAACATATATTTGGAGGTTTTGTAGAAACATATATTTGAAGGTTTTGTAGAAACATATATTTGAAGGTTTTGTAGAAACATATATTTGAAGGTTTTGTAGAAACATATATTTGAAGGTTTTGTAGAAACATATATTTGAAGGTTTTGTAGAAACATATATTTGAAGGTTTTGTAGAAACATATATTTGGAGGTTTTGTAGAAACATATATTTGGAGGTTTTGTAGAAACATATATTTGAAGGTTTTGTAGAAACATATATTTGTAGTTTTGTAGAAACATATATTTGAAGGTTTTGTAGAAACATATATTTGGAGGTTTTGTAGAAACATATATTTGAAGGTTTTGTAGAAACATATATTTGGAGGTTTTGTAGAAACATATATTTGGAGGTTTTGTAGAAACATATATTTGGAGGTTTTGTAGAAACATATATTTGTAGTTTTGTAGAAACATATATTTGGAGGTTCTCCCTGCAGGGAGCTGTCCTGCCGCTGACCCGCCCAGGTCTGTCTGGTCATGTGACCGGTCATGTGACCAGCCCTCCACAAACAGCAGTCAGAGTCAGCAACACTCCCATCGGGTGTAAAGCTGGAGCTGCCGCGTCTGAATGAGTGTGTGTGAAAGAACACGGAAAGACGCCCTGATTCACAACGACGGCACATTCAAGAAGAGTTCAGATGTTGTTATTCCTCCACAGTGAACAGTGAACTCTGCCTCCTTTCAGCCAGTCGGATAATGTTCATACTTGTCTGCTCTGCATTTCTGTGTCAGTAAACTTCCTCTAACTTCTATCTCTCTTCATGCAACACAAAGCTCCAGATCTATGAAGAGAACTGCCATCAATATAAGGGAATACAAATATGTTAACATGTCAATTAGTCCCAGTTGGCACTTTAAGAACCACCTGCAACTAAACACACACAGTACAGGAATACTGAGGTTAAGATTCAACCTCAGCTGATTCATAAGGTGTTCATGAATGCAAATTGTAGCATTTCAGAATGAAACTTATAAAGGTTTTATTTTCTGTAAAAATGGTTTCACTGGTTGTCAGAACCAAGTTTACATTTGTTGTTTTGTTACTATAAGATACAGGAGAGGAGGATCTGTAGGCCACGCCCACACGTTTGATTGGTGCATAACCTGCTCCAGTCACTATTATTGAACAGGTTTAGATACAAATTATTTTAACAGTTTTAGTTACAAATTATTTGAACAGTTTTAGATCAAAATTATTTAAATAGTTTTAAATGAAAATTATTTTAACAGTTTTAGATCAAAATTATTTAAACAGTTTTAGATCAAAACTATTTTAACAGTTTTAGATCAAAATTATTGTAACAGTTTTATATCTTAATAATTTAAACATTTTTAGATCAAAATTATTTTGAGCAGTTTTACATCAAAATTATTTTGAGCAGTTTCAGATCAAAATTATTTTAGCAGTTTTAGATCAAAATTATTTAAACAGTTTTAGATCAAAATGATTTAAACAGTTTAGATCTAAATTATTTAAACAGTTTTAGATTAAAATGATTTAAACAGTTTTAGATCTAAATGATTTAAACAGTTTTTGATCAGCATGGTCAGACATTTTCTGCTTTTCCATAATTCCAGGGACGGGTGGGGTTAACGCAGCAGCTTGAGAGGAATACAGGGATAGATTTTTGTATCTTTAATAATAATATAACAATAATAATAATAATAATAATAATAATAATAATAATAATACAACAATAATAATAATAACCATAACAATAATATATCAATAGTAATAATAACAATAATAATAATAATCTACAGGCAGATTTAATGGGAGCTTCCAGACCCTCCACACAACCAACCGTTAGATCAGATCTATCTGCACAAGCAGAACACAACGCTGGAGTTCTTTTCCACCTTATTAGGTACACTTTTTTTATTTATTTTTTAGGTACACCTGCCTCACCATAGGTGTATAATAACGTGTCTGATGAGTGTTCATGTCAGCATATGTACCAGTTTACAGACACTTATGTGAGTGATGTGGACACATTAGTTGGTTCCCTTCTACCAAGTAAGAGAAATCCACAATGGTTTCTAAAATAACTTGAAAGTGACAAAAGTAATAATAAACGAAAGATTACTAAACATTCAGAAGACAGAATGATTCCTTTGATTGCTTTGAATTGTGGGTCTATGAATGTATTTAAAAAAACAACAACAAATCAGAGGAGAATTGTTTTGTTCCCCCCAGAAAAGACTGACAGTCCAGTGACCGTGACGACGTCAAAGCTTGGTGTGATCTGTGATCAGCACCTCACGAGTGTTCAGTCTGCAGTCAGTCTGACTGTTAAAGGGTTGGAAGTGTCCCTCTGTCTGCTGTCACGCTGTCACGGTGTCCCTCTGTCTGCTGTCACGCTGTCACGGTGTCCACCTCTCTGGACGGGGACCGGAGACAGAGAAGGACGCAGTTGTCTCAGGAGATCAGGAAGAAGTTTGTAGACGGGTGTGTTAACCCTGGTGCTGTCTTCAGGTTAAGGAAGGAGGAAGGGAAGAAGGGAGGGAGAAAAGAAGGAAGGAAGGGAGAAAAGAAGGAAAGGAGAAAAGAAGGAAGGAAGGGAGAAAAGAAGGAAAGGAGAAAAGAAGGAAAGAAGGGAGAAAAGAAGGAAGGGAGAAAAGAAGGAAAGAAGGAAGGGAGGAAAGAAGGAAAGGAGAAAAGAAGGAAGGAAGGAAGGGAGAAAAGAAGGAAAGAAGGGAGAAAAGAAGGAAGGGAGAAAAGAAGGAAAGAAGGAAGGGAGGAAAGAAGGAAAGAAGGGAGAAAAGAAGGAAAGAAGGAAGGAAGGGAGAAAAGAAGGAAGGGAGGAAAGAAGGAAAGGAGAAAAGAAGGAAGGAAGGGAGAAAAGAAGGAAAGGAGAAAAGAAGGAAGGAAGGAAGGGAGAAAAGAAGGAAAGAAGGGAGAAAAGAAGGAAGGGAGAAAAGAAGGAAGGAAGGGAGAAAAGAAGGAAAGGAGAAAAGAAGGAAGGAAGGAAGGGAGAAAAGAAGGAAGGGAGGAAAGAAGGAAAGAAGGAAGGAAGGGAGAAAAGAAGCAAAGGAGAAAAGAAGGAAGGAAGGAAGGGAGGAAAGAAGGAAGGAAGAAAAGAAGGGAGAAGGAAGGAGAGAGCATGAGGAAAGAAGGAAGGAGAATGAGGTGATTTTGACCCAAACACAGTACCAGGTTAAAGGTGAAGATAGAAGAGTCTCAGCAGCTGCAGCTTCATCCATAAGTTTAGGATCCCCAGGACAGGCCAACCCGGGGACACAAGAGGACAACTGATGCAAGTTAAAAGAGACGGATTAGAAATGCTAACCAGAGAGTCCAGAACAACCTCCGCAGAGATGTTATTTCTGTATTTATTTATTTAGCCTTTATTTAAGCAGGTTAGTCCCATTGAGATCAGGGGTCTGTTTTACAACGGAGACCTGGCCAAGATAGCAGCAACAGTTACAGAATTAAAAGATAAAAAACCAACAAAAAACTACATTAATTACATATAGAAGGTAGAAGGTTTGGCTGGGATTGAAGTTTATTCCAGGCAGATATCTGGTGCTGAAAACCTAAAAGCTTTCTTCCAAATTCTGTTCTTATTTTTGGAACAACCAAATGCAAAATGTCCATTGAGCGGAGATTGTAACCTCCTTGTTTCAACGTTAAAAGAGAAGATAAATAAGAAGGAATTTGACCCAGAATGGCTTTATAATTGAACATATAGCCATGACTGAGGCGACGAGCAGCTAACGATGACCAATCTACTTTAGTGTAGAGAAGTCAGTGGCCTCGGTTACAGGATGTTTTTTAATTCGGAATTAATTATTCCGAATTAAATCATTCAGAATTAAACTATTTTCCTTCCAGTTTACGTGGAGATAGTAATTCTGAATTGAGGTTTACATGGAAAACATGTCTGATGGTCTTTCTCCAATTCCTCTCCAGGTCTGGGGGTTGGGAAGGTTCTGATTGGATAGGGGGGGACAGGAAGTTAAACTACCGGAAGAAAAACTAACTTAGCCGCTACAACTTTGAAAAGATCACCATTTTTATGTTTCCTGTTTCCATCTGTTCTTTTAATTATTTCTATTTCTTAAATAAATGGTCTCTGCTCTTGACCAGCGTTTACTGCTGCTGCATCTTGAAACTTAGTTTGGAAAACCAGCCCAGCAGGAATATAAGGTCATGGAGACAGACGGGCGAGGGAACGAGCAGAAAGAAAGACCGGAATTAATTTAAAGAGGAATGAGAGTTTACATGATCGCGGAATTATTCTATTTGGATTTAAAATAGGAATAAACCAGCCACTTACTTCAGAATTAAGTTTAATTTGGAATGACCATTTTCATTCAGAATTAGGTGTTTACATGGTCATTTTTACTCATTTTAAATCGGATTTAATTTTAATTCTGAATTAAAGAGGAATTAAAACACCCATGTAAATGAGTGCAGGTTCATACTGGAGACAACGGTGCTGCCCGGTGTCTGAAAGCTGCACTGTTGCACGTTAGAGGCCCCCCTCTCAACTAACAACTATATTATTTGAGTATTGAAGGCTTTGTTAAGTTTTCATGTATAAAACAGTTTTTTTTAAATGTGTAAAACAACCTTGTACCTGAAATAAACTCTCAACTAAATAGGAAAAATGTTGGAAGCAGGAGCAGCAGTGAGGATGGAAGCGTGGATGGACCTCTGGTCAGTCATCATTGACAGTGAGAGGTATAAAAATAAGGAATGCGTTCCCATCTGAAATCAAAAGAACTGACAGAACTCAAGGTTTTTAACTTAAATACGAAGAAATCGCTGAAACTGAAGCGACTTTGTGAGTATTGTATTTCTGCATCAACACATGCACCTACACAAACATGCATGTGCACACACGTGCCATGTACACACACATTTGCACATACACACACATTTGCACATACATGCATATACACACACATGCATGTACACGCATACGCTTCAAAGCTCTAATGTTTATTTTCTATGCTGCTCCGCTGCTCCCATGTCATTACTGAGGAACAACATTTTATTTTAATTATTTATTTAACTGGATGTAGTATTTTGAAATGTAATATCCTGTTACATCTATTTTAATCTTGGATACATAAGGGGCGGGGTTCTGCTTGCATGTCATCTGCTTTATTGTTTTTATCAAGAAATGTTTAATACATTTTTCCTGTCAAACAAATAAATAGGCTACATTTTTTTTTAGATAATTCTGTTGATCAGTTTCTGATTTTCCATTTGTTCTTTCAGTTAATTATTAAGTGACATTACTTGTGTCAGTTTAAGGTATTTCAGTGGTTTTGTTGTTCATTTCTTGGGACGACACTAACCAATGTGTCCGTGCATGTGTTGTTTTAGATGATAAATTATATTATTTTGTATTTTATACACCTGTGTGCGCATTAGATTGAATCACAACCTTGTTGCTTATCTATTTCCAAATGCAACTATAAAACACAAAATAATAAAACCTTTGAGATTTATTTCACAAAGTTCGATAGTTTTTAATCACACGTGAAATCAGATGAACCTGCTGTTATTTTAGACTTTTCCTTTATTTTCTGTGTTATTCCAACATGGTCAGCGTAGATTTTCTTGTTTTATGGATTAATTTCCAAACTGTCGATCCTATTTTCCTTTATGCTTACCATTATTATCACACGAGTCAAAACTCCTAATGTCTGATCCTCTTAGTCAAAATTATACGGATCAGATTATGAAACAAAAAATAAAAAACAGAAGAATTCTTCTTATTATAATTAAATATTTTAAACTTATTAAAGAAATTAATTCTGTTGACACGATGAATTAAGTTTATTTCAATAGAACAGTTGTAATTTGTAATTGATTTTAACATCTGACAACCTTTTTATCATTATGATTTTCACAAGAAATAAACACTAAATGGACCAAATCTGCACACTGCCATTCCCACATTCATCACAAAGGCCCTTTGGCCCTGGCAGAGGGCGGGGTGTGTGTGTCTGGGGGTGTGTGTGTGTGTTCGCACGTGTGCACGGGTGGGGGCGGCCTCATGATG